>NC_048219.1:112052248-112080040 GCF_002007445.2 Ailuropoda melanoleuca
ACCATATGATCCTCTCAATTGATGCAGTTCTTATCCTTTTGATAATATCCATTTTAACAAATGTCAGGTGACATCTCTTTGTGGTCTTGATTTGCATTTCCCAAATGATAATGATGTTGAACATCTTTTCATGTACATGTTGGCCATCTGCATGTCTTCTTCGGAAAAATATCTTTTTAAATCTTTTACCCATTTTTTAATCAGATTGGGTTTTTTGGTGATTAAGTTATATGAAGTCTTTATATATTTTGGATATAAGCCCCTTAACAGATATATGATTTGTGATTATTTTCTCCCATTCAGTAAGTTGTCTTTTATTTTGTTGATGGTTTCCTTTGCTGTGCAGTTTTTGGTTTGATGTAGTCTCACTTATTTATTTTTTCTTTTGCTACTTTTACTTTTGGTTTTATATTTAAAAAAATTATCATCAAGGCCTATGTCAAAGAGCTTACTGCCTTATTTTCTTTTAGAAACTTTACAATTTTAGTTCTTACATTCAAATCTTTAATCCACTGTTAGTTAATTTTTGTGTAAGGTACACCATATATCATATGTGGTCCACTTTCATTCTTTTGCATATGGCTGTCCAATTTTTCCAATACTATTTATTGAAGAGACTGTCCTTTCCCCTTTGTCATAAATTAATTGACCATATATGTGTGGGTTTATTTCTGGGCTCTCTATTCCATTCCATTGACCTATGTGTTTGCTTTTATGACAATACCATGCTGTTTTAATTACTATAGCTTTGTAATATAGTTTGAAATTAGGAGGTGACTTGGTTCTTTCACAAAGATCACTTTAGGTATTCAGGATCTTTTGTGGTTACATAAAAATTTTAGGATTGTTTGTTCTATTTCTGTGAAAAATACCATTGAAATTTTGATAGGAATACCTTTGAATCTGTCTATTGCTTTATGTTGTATAGACACTTTAACAATATTAATTCCATGAGCATGGACTACCTTTCCACTTATTTGTGCATTCTTTAATTTCTTTTTTTTTAAAGATTTATTTATTTATTTGACAGAGATAGAGACAGCCAGCGAGAGAATGAACACAAGCAGGGGGAGTGGGAGAGGAAGAAGCAGGCTCATAGCGGAGGAGCCTGATGTGGGGTTCGATCCCATAACGCCGGGATCATGCCCTGAGCCGAAGGCAGACGCTTAACCTCTGTGCCACCCAGGCACCCCCATTCTTTAATTTCTTTCATCAATGTCTTAGAGTTTTCAGAGTATAGGTATTTCACCTCCTTGGTTAAATTTATTCCTAGGTATTTTATTCTTTTTGATCAATTGTAAGTAAGATTATTTACTAAATTTCTCTTTCTGATAGTTTATTATTTGTGTAAAAAGTCACAGCAGATTTTGTGTATTGATCTTGTAAAATATATAATGTAAAAAAACCCAACCACGTTTATGCACATTTGTGTCTTTAGCAGTCAGCAGTGTGCTTATCTTATAATTGGTAATTTGTAGAATTTTATGGATTATAAAAATCCAGAGGATCAAGTGATATGGTCAAAAATAGCAAATTGTTATAAAGGCAGGATTATGATGACAAAGAGGCCTATTGCAAATACTAACTCAATCAACATTAACTATTAACAAAGTTATATCATGATAATTATGATTTCTTTGTGTACATTTCCAATGATACAGCTGTTAATTGTTCACAGGCATTTTAAGCTGGCATATGAACTAATAGACAAACTCCAAAGAATTAGACTAAATTTCAATTTCTTCATAGTCTTTTTTTTTTGTATATGCAAAGTAAAAAGGAAGTTATACTTTAAAATAAACATATAAAGCCATATACGTCTGAAATGGAAATAACTTGCATTTATTTAAAAATATATATATTTCCCTTCTTTTCTCATTAGGTCTCCTATGCAACTCTCACTATAGTTAATATCTCTCTTCCGAAAATGCCTAGCAAAAGAAAAAAAAGATAAAATTTTTTAGCAACTGAAAACTTGGAGATGAAATAACTTATATGTCTACGTTACAAATTTTATTCTAAATAACGTGAGCTTATGTGCAGAGTATTATAAAATGTCAAATTCCCTCTTGAGAATTCTTTCTCAGAAAAGTAATTATATTAAAGCAAAATAGTGATTTAAAAGAACCAGCCATTGGATTAAAAGTGACTTTTATTGTTGTTTTCTTTGTTTTAGTCTCTACAATAAGCCAGTATTTCTTTTTAAATAACACGTTTTAAATGAAATGCAAGAAAAAGTATTATCTGAACGCCAGGAAATATTCATTAGACTACACAACATACAATAAAGGCACAGCTTTGAGCTATGGCTACACAGTCTATGAATGCGATTATATTGCCTCTTTACTGGAAAACTCAGATAAATGTCAAATTAGTAGGTACTTTGTCAAACTATGTTAAATCTAACCAGTTTAACGGACTTATTTTTACTCTACTTGGTTAGACAGCATTTTTACCTTAGATTTTAAAAATATTTAAATGCCCAGGGTGGAAAAAAAAGTATTACAAAGGACTTATATAAACACTGTTATCTCATCTTATTTTTCCCACCAACCCCTGCCCTACCGTCCTGTTTTAATCTTTAATGGTTATTGCAGTACTTTTAAAGTGTTGGCTTACACTACTATTTCCTAATTTAGATAAAAACCTCCTGCTACATAAGGTGATAATTTAACTTATATTATGTCTCCCCTCCAGTTTACTCCCTCCTCTTCCTCACTTATAGTTTGTCTAAGGTCTTATATAATCAAACTCTACTCCATGTTTCATTCACTTTCAATATTATCATTTGGCTTCCTACTATGTCAGATGAAAATATTAGCACCCTTACATTTCCTCATTCCTTTCAATTGATAGTTGTTGTTTTTTTTTAAGATTTATTTATTTTTCAGAGAAAGAATGAGAGCACGCATGCATGAGTGAATGCAGCAGGGTGGGCCAGAGAGAGAATGAGAGCACGCATGCATGAGTGAATGCAGCAGGGTGGGCCAGAGAGAGTTTTAACATTGTGGATCCTGAGAACAGGACCCTGAGATCAAGATCCCAGCCAAAACCAGGAGTCAGATGCTTAACTGATTGCGCCACCCATGTGCTCCTTCATTTGCGAGCTTTTATGAAATGGACCTGCTCTTTTTCATTTTCAAAGTGTGTGTATATTTGCGTGTGTGTATTTAATTTTTTTTTTGCCATATCTATGTTTCTTTTGACCAAACTTTTAGAGTTATGTCTATTTTATTAGTATTTACAAGAACTTGTTTTTGGATTTGTTTGCCCCTCTGTGGTGTGTCTTTGTTGGTTTTCATAGCATTCTTCCCTTTGATGGTAGTAATTTGGATTTTTTTTTTTTAGTTGTGTTCTATTTACTATAAAATTTTTCCTTCCTTGCAGGTCAGCTGTTTTCTTTCTTTGGTTGGTTTCTATAGATCTTTCCCATTTATTCTGCTGGTGATCCTTTGATATCCATTCATTTATAAGGATGGGAATCATGTTATGAATGCTAATATTCTCCCACCACCAGCCCTAATGTGGGGTACTCAGATCTGTACTCTTGTTAAGTCTCTCCTCTGATTAAGAATGCCATATGGATGGGCAGGGTTTGATAACTAGCATGAGTTCAGCAGATGGAGAACTAGTCAATGAACTACTTTCTTCCAAAATTCTAGAATAAAGAGAGTTTTGTTTTTTGATGTCGAATGCTAACAGTGGGAACCCTAGTTCTCCACGGTTAGCTAAATATGTTCAGTGTAATGTCTCTGGTTTTTGCTTAGGAGTAAACACCAAGATGCTGGTCAGTGTTAGTGAAATTATCAGGGGGTTGGGGAGGTAGGAGAGGAAAGCCCCCAGACCAGCTGTGTCGTAGGCAGCTTTCCAGGGAAACTTCCTTCGCCCAGCCCCTTTCTCACCCCACCCTGCACTGTGGACACGAAGGAAGGCTTAAGTCTTTCTAAAGTTCATTCACTGGAGTCCCCTCCCACATTATTCTAGCTGTCATGTCATTGATCTTATTCTAATTTTTCATTTATTTTCAGGTGTCCACAACTTTTTGCCTTTTTAAGCATGTCAAATATATTCATGGGCCTCTCTTGTTCTTTTTGCTCCTGGCTATGGGTTTATTTTGTTTGTTCTCTTCCCATTTGCAACTGTATTTTAAGAATTATGTTCAAGTTTATAGTTTAAAATGACCTTTAATCTGGAATGCTAGTAAGAATCTAAATGAGCTGTAGAACTCAATAGAAAAACTCTTCCACATCTTTAATATATTATGTCATAAATAACAACAGCAATATAATAATTTCCCTATACAAAAACTTAGGTCAGTATGTATTCCCCAAAGTTGCGCTGAATGGCTGTCCTTCTGTTTCTCTAGAGTGACTCTTTCTATGATTTTCATGTAGATTGCTATGCTGATAAAAATGCCAGTATTTAAAGAGCATGTAAAAAATATTCCCGGCTGCATCTTAAGGACGCATACTTAAGCATTCTATATTTAAAATATATAAAATATAGTAGTAGTAACACTGTCTTGCATGCGTTTAGCATGCCAAAGGATTATACATTTCACATGCCCAAGGTTATTTAATGTTGACAACACCCAACTACTATGTGGGAGGTAATGACCTCTTTTTACAAATGAGGCAACTGAGACTCAGACTTATCTGTTCAGCCTCAGGTGGTAGGCGCTCCTCAATTCCACAGCTTTGGCAGCTATGGAGAAAAAAGGTACTGAGGCTATAGGTGACTCTTGAAAGATTTACAGCCAGGCTGAAGGAACAGAAATGGGGCAGTGGTAGTCTGGCTATGGCCACCATCCAGCCAAGTCCAAGAAGAAGAAGCGAGTCTTCATGCAAGTTCACAAGTATGTCCTACAGTGGATAACTCATGGCCTGAACAGACCATCCCACTTTAGACATATTAAAACTGGGCATGCAAACTTTCTGAACGAAACAACAGACTGGAGAGATTGACCACACCCAACCCTGACTTCTCTGAAGATAGGGACTGACGTAGTCACAGAGACCAATCTAGAAACATATTATACTGAACTATTCCGAACACACTGACTATCCAATCTGCATACATACCCAGCACCTAGCACTATAGAGGCTTCCTGTCTTGACTCGGCTTCTAAACAATAACAACAACAAAAGTAATCTGATGTAATATCACCTGTCATATGCAGAAGATGTTCTCTTTTCTGCTGTATAACATATCTAGGCTCATCTGGGCAGCTTTCATGTACTCACTGTAGTCAGCACCCAGTGATCATTTGAAAAGCACAATTGCAAATTTAGTCTCATGACAAATGACAGCAGATCATGATTTTATTTTTAAATATGTATGCATTTCTGAAAATTAATTTACTTAATTTATTTGAAATTAATCTTACATTTTCTAAAATATATTACCTGTCATATTTTGAAGTTAACCCATCTACATAATGCCTGTAAGAATTTTATTAATTTTAACTCTGTTACAAGAACAGATATTTTTCTAACAGAATCTGGTTATGCCCTTTAAAACATGCATTTAATCATGTGTTGCTCTCTTAGACTTTTATTATTTCATATTGAGAAAAAGTAATTATAAATTACATTTGAAATATGGAATACAACTGAGCAATAAAAAGGAACGAACCACTGATACACAGAGAAGTTTGGATGAATCTCAAGTGCATTAGGCTCAGGGAAATAAAGACAAACCCAAAAGGTCATATAATGCATAATATCATTTATATAATATTGAGATGGCAAAATTATAGGGATAGAAAATGGATTAGTAGTGGTCAGGAGTTGGGCATGGTGGGAAGGGGGTAGTAGTATAAAACCGTAGCACAAGAGAACTTCATACTGACAGTGATGATTAATTTTGTGTCTTGATTGTTTTGGTGGTTATAGGCAACTAGAGGTGATCAAATGACACAGAACTTTATACACATGTCGTGCCAATATCACTTTCCTGCATTATAATTAGGTAAGATGTCAGCATCAGGGGAAAGTAGGTTAAGGGCACACAGGACTCTTTTGTACTATCTTTACAACTTTCTATGAATCTATAGTCACTCAAATAAAGGAGGTTAAAAAAATAAAAATTAAAAGACATTTGAAATAAATATTTAAGTAGAAAAAATGCATTATGTTTAGAAAGAAAGATTAGCTAGTACAATGTATGTTTTCTTGGTACAACTGCTAGAGAGACAGCATAGCTTAGTGTTTAAGCATGGATTCTTGAGGTAGATCATTTACGAGCTTTTTGACTTTGGGAAAATTAGTTAACCTCTGTCTCTCAGTTTCCTCATCTATAAGATTTACATAATATTAAAACTTACGTGATAGGGTTGATATGAGGATTACAAGTGCTTCAATTTGTGAGGCATTTAAACAGTGCTAAGAACACCATAAGGGACTTGTAAGATAAATAAAAATACAAACAGTAGTATTGTTACTATAAGGGCTTAAGTAACTTGTACAAAGAGCTGTGAAAATAAATAAATAAATAAATAAATAAATAAATAAGGCTCCTGACCTCATCCTGGAGTTTACATTCCAGAAGAAAATAAATTAATAGGTGATGTAATGGCAACTAAAGCTAAAAATAGAAGAGGAAGTACAAAAGAAAGCCATCCCAAGGTTAGAGAGTTTGGATACAGCTGTCAGGGAGGTGTCCTCTAAGGAAGAGACATTTGAGCCGAGATATGAAGGAAATGAGGGGAAAATGACCAAGGCAGGAATATGTTTGATGTGTCCTGGGAATACCATGGAGTGCAGCGCAGCTGACAAGGCGTAAAAGAGGATGAAGTAATAAAAGAGGTAGTCAGCACCAAACCACTGAGGCTTTATATATAGGCCACGGTAGAGACATTGGATTTTATCCTGAAATAGGAAGTCATTGGAGCATCATGAGCAGGAAAATGAAATGACTTCATTTGCATTTTGAAAGAAACATACTACACGTCTTATCATCAACAGATTGCAAGGGCACAAGAGCAAAAGAAGGCAAATGTATTAGTTTTCTATTGCCAATGTAAAAATTGCCTAAAGCTGTCACCTGAAAATAACAAAAATTATCTCTCAGTTCTAGAGACCCGAAGTCCAAACTCAGTTTCATGGGGCTGATATCATGAGATAGATTGCTAGTATTCCTTGGCTTGTGACCCCTTTCCTCCCATCAATCCCAACTGTTGCTTCCATTGTCTTCTACTTCCTTCTTTGAACTTCCTGCTTCCCTCTTATAAGGAACCTTGTGAAAACAGTTAGGTTTCAAGAGGGTGATTCATGATACTCTCCCCATCTCAAGATCCTTAATTCAATAACATCTGCAAAGTCCCTTTTGGCATATAAGGCAATCTTCACATGTTCTAGGAATTAGGCCATGGATATCTTTGGCACTATTATTCAGACTACCATAGCACAATTCTTAGAAAGCTAGTGCAGAAGTCTAAGTCAAATCTATATTTGTAGGTTGCTTAGATTAGAAGAAAGTAGAGGAGGTGGGGGCATATTCCAGATAAATTATCTTGGGAATGTAGAGTAGATTTGTTTGTTGATTGGATATAGATATTTGATGGAAAGTTACAGAGGAACCAGGATAATGCCAAAGTTACTAACCTGAGCAAATGAGTGACTGTAGGTGCCATTAAATGAGTGGGGTGTAATAATCTCTTGAATTATCAGAATAATAAAAAATGTTGATCCAAATTGTGGTGGGGGAAAAAAACAGCAAGTTGATATCATCTTTGCCAAGTAAGTAACAGTGACTGGAATGATAATTGGCACCTGCTCGAAGAAAAGGCAGCAAGATTACAGTGTGAAGTCATTGGTCCACAGGATCTGGAATATTCTGGGGGAGAACGTGGGGGAGGATAAAAAGCAATGGTCTAGAAGAGGCAATGAGAAGCATCTAAGACTAAACTCAGCCTCTGCTGATAAGACATATGTGAGCTAAAGAACAGCCATTAGTTGAGATAGATGTAAAGGATCAGGGTTCTCGGTTACAGGTTTCAATTAGGGCAGAAACGTGAAGGAATCATAAAGAAGAGATTGAATATTCTGTGGATGCCCCCCATGGCAGATGGGAGCAACCCCTCTATACACACACACACACACACACACACCCCTAAAATTTGTTTGAATGCCAAGACTAACTATGCTACACATGAACCAAGAGGTTCATGTTCAATGGGGACTTTCAGAATAGGCACCCAAGATCCTTAACAGATTAAGTGAAGAGAGAAGTGATGGCATTTGTATATACCATGAAAGTGAGTGGCACTGGGTGACAACTCCCAAGCCTGGGCTGAGATTTGCATAGTTTGAACTTCCATGCTGGTGCCAGTGGGAATACCTGGACTTTTCTATTGTTTTGTCAGATATGGTGAAAAAGGGGAAGGCAGGGCTGTTGAATCTGTAAGCTGTCAGCAGTGAAACATTAGCAATGAAGTTAGACTTTCATTACACTAAGGATGGAGGGAATTTTGCCAACGACAAGCCATAGGTTCCATAGGGCGTAGTACAGTGTTTACTGCCAGGGTCTGATTGCTGGCAGCTTGAGTCAATTTAAGAGATATATAGGCAGAGCCATAAAGATAAGAGTGACCTGAAAACTCTGAACTTCTTGCAGTAATTGTAGCAAAGTGGGAGGCAGAGGATGTTGAAACTAGTTCTAATTATGGCCTCCATTTGGGAATAATAATAATAATAATAATAATAATTAATAATAATAATAGAAACAACTGCCAAGTAGCCAGTACTATTAAAATGACACTTTTTTCCAAAAATAATTTTTTAAAATCCTAAACAGCCTATTCAGGTATATATCCCCCCCCCTTTGATTTAGGATCCAAAAAAATTATTTATCCACACTTTTATAGCTGGTAAATGTTGGCTTTGGGAACCCAAACCCGGAGTGTGTGATTTTAGACGCTATTCCTTTTCAATCAGGCAGGGCTGCTTTCTTCAGATGGGAGTAGCTAAAATCTACCATAAGATTTCACCTAGTAATTTCATTCACTTAGCAGAGAGGCATCTAGGTTGAACAATTTGCTAATATTGATTTGATTCACCCAGGAAATTCTAGCCTGAAGAACTCAATATATTTTCAAAACGTTTCTTGTTGCTCTCTGACTGATGCCAAAATATCTGAATTAAAAGTAAAAAAATGCAGTCACAATCCATCATCTTCAGATAGTCTTGTGTCATGTAGCTACTGACTTTGACAACTACCAGATCCACTCCTTGGATGGGTTCCTCCTCTAATTATATATACAAAGCCAAGAGCTGATAGTTAATCCTTCACTGCTTTCTATTGAAGGTTCCATTTTGCAGTAATTTATCACATATCAATTTTAGTTCTTGTTGAACCAAAACTTGTCATGCACGATTTCTATTCTGTTGTATTTTTTGGTGAAAGAAAAATGTTTCTAAACACCTTTGTTTAATTTAATTTTTTTTTTCTTTTTAGTTGTAAACATGAGAAGATGGATGTTGGTTGATTCCAGGGCTAAGAGTGAAGGCCTATTAAGCTCCATATGGAATCAGTAGTACTGTCTCTGATGATGTATGAATTATTATGGTTTTGAGTTGACATCTTCCGGAATCTGAATGAGCTGTAGTGCTATGTATACTGTCACTTTTAAAAACAGGTTTCATACATCTGAACCCATACGCTGAACAAATGGTTCTATAAAAGCAGTGTAATAAGCCCTTGATTAACTTTGTCACATAAAGCTATTAGGGAATAGCCTGAGGATCATGTCGTATATTTAACTCCGTTTAATTTTTTTCTCTCTGATGTAAAAAATGGTAATTTACAATAAACTCATTTAGATAATAGATAATGTGAAGCCCCCACAAAATTATCAATATTGAGCGAGTAATTTTAAGATTATGTATAGATTTTTAAAAAGAAAATTGCTCAAAATGATGGTATGTAAATTATATTTAATTATTGATAAGAAAGTTAATTATACTTAAAAATCAAACAATGGGCATAAATATTTACAGGTACTTATTCAACTAGACTGAGATCTTTTTAAAGTTTGTGGCCATATCTACTTCATTTTTTTGTTTATTTTCTCTACAACTTTTGTGATTGGTTAAAGATAATAAGGAATGCTTCATAATTTTGTACATTTTGTGCATCTGACAACGAATATTCATCTCTACAGTCTCATATGAGGAAAGAATGATTATGATCTTTACTTAATAGCTTAGATCACCAAAGCTCAGAACTTGATAGATTTGCCCAAGCTCACACAGCAATCTGAGACAGTAACACACATCATTTACTCCAAATTCTTTTCTTCTATATCATTCTGTGAATTACAGAAACTTAAATGTTTTATTAAATATAGATATACCGCTGCTAGCACATAAAGCAGGCACTTAGTATATTATTTTGTGATATATTGTGTGATAATATTATTGTGTGATTACAGAATATTTTGTTTTGATTAACCAAAAATAATATATCAATTAAGAATGAATAACCCTTTAAACAGACAAGGGGAAAAAAGACATCTCAAAGTCATTTATATACTGATACATTTCATGTATAATTTATAATCATAAAGCATATAAATTATTTGATTCGTGGCTCACATTTACGTTTTAAACTTCCCAACCTGAATTATCAGACACCAAGTCTTCTCTTTCTTTAACCTCATTTACAATGCCAAGAGCCATGCACTATACACAGTTAGTGCTCGTTGTCAGAGAACATTCAGATTCAGGGCCAACTCTGTGTCAGCGCAAATACACTAAGGGATACTGATCTAAAACAATTTCATTAGAATATAATGATGATGCACAATGCCACGAAAATTTCACTTTTCTGCCCTGAATAGGTTGAGATTAACCCAGAAACTAAAAAATAAAGATTGAAAACAATTTTTTAGGCCAACAGAATTTTTGTTGTTTAATTGCGACCACATTTAAAAACAATGAGATACAACTTAAATCTGGAATTTTTGATTCTCCAGAATATTGAAAAACCTGGTCCTTCATTACCAAATGGCATTACTTAGTAGGTCATGAAAAGTAGCTGTCTCCTGTGGGCAATTCCTTTACCCTCCTGTATGTTACTTTCCCTGACTGGCCTGGCCCTTGTTGTAGTCACCTGGGTTTGTAACTTCATGCAAGGGGCAGTGCTCCTTGATTCATACTTAAAAGAGAGGGATGTGGTAAAAGGAAAGAATCATGAGACTAGTTTACATTTTTTAATTTCAAAAAATGAAACCAATATCTCAATAAGAATATAATTCTACTTCATTCTATCCATTTTCATGCTGTTTTCTAAGATATCGAAATCTCATCTGCTTCTTTACTCCTCCCAAGAAATCAGTACAATGATCTTTACATAGATCTGCATAAAGTACTAACATTTATTTTTAAATAAACAGAATTGCAAAGAACAGGCACAAGTAAATTATTTTGCAGAGAACCTGCACATGTCCTCAAATTTTCTTAAAAATCACTAAAATACTCCTCAAAAGAAATGTGTATGCTTAGCTTACCCGTCTTCTTTTTTTCTTTTTTTAAAATAATTTTTTATTATGTTATGTTAGTCACCATATAGTATATCCTTAGTTTTTGATGTAATGTTCCATGATTCATTGTTTGCGTATAACACCCAGTGCTCCATGCAATATGTGACCTCCTTAACACCCATCACTGGCTAGCCCATCCCCCACCCTTCTTCTTTCTAACATTTGTTGCAAGATAGTAAATGGACTATCAGCACTAAAGTTAGTGTAATTTTAATGATTTGTTTAAATTTAAATTGAAAAAATCAAAATAGTGGATTATTATTCTTAGTGACACAAATTGAACATTTACGTCAGTGGTTCATGTTTACGATATTGTTTAACTCATATCTCAAATTGCATGTAACGCTTTATAGAATTTGGAACTTACTTAACAAGTGTTCTTAAGACCGTAAACAGAAAATATTATTTTAAAATTTTCTCCATAGGTAATAAAAACCTTAAGGTTAGGCTTATAAAAAATGTGTAAGCCCTCAAAAGATTTGGCTAAGATTTCATTCTTCTTAATAATTTGCTTTCAACATCATGGCCACATTGACTTTGCCCACATTAACGACAGAGTCTGCTCAACTGCAGAAAGCACAAGCAACTAGAATGCAGTTTTTGACTCTATGAGACACAAGACGTATTATGACAAGTGTGTTAGGAAAATGGGATTGCCACAATATTAAAGAAAAAGTTTATTACAAATAATTGCTTGCTCTGTTTATGCTCCTTCTGTAGAACTAGGATAAGAAATTTAGGTTACAGAGATTTATAACAGTTTTCATGAAGATGTATGGAATCCCAACTTGCAAGCTTTTTTAATCCATCTATAAATCATTTTATACATTTAATTTCTCCCTGTATAAATTTTATGGGACCATATACAGGCAGAAAGTTTAAATTACTACATGTTTTCTGAAGAGGGAGATATCTCTGGGATTTTTTTCCACAAGTTTCTTATCTAATACATGATATAAATTCGAAGGGTTCAGTTGTAAATAGTTAGCAAATACCATTTTATTGCTCAAACATCTGCAGTCCTGTGAGGTACTAGACAGAATCTATTTTTGAGATAGAACTACCTCAAAGTTGGGTTTTTCTATACTACATCAGAGACTATAATAGTATACATTCCATAAATCTAAAGAATAACAAGTTCTTATCCCGCATCAAACCAATATATTATTATTATAAGGATTTGATTTACAAGTAGGACATAACTGACTTTCGACTTGCATACTTGAATTCAAATCATTATTAAATCTATAGTGCGGTGCATTGCTAGATGTAGAAATAGTGGTTCCAAGTTACTGAAAACTTTATAGACAGTTTTTCCATCATAGTTTACAAAAGGGAAGCCATAGGATCCTAGGATATTGTGACGGGTCCTAACTGGGCTTAAGGAGAAGCATTTTCACAGTCAGATTTTCAGTTGGTGACCTAATCTTTGAAAGCACATTAGGCTCCTGAGAAGTTCCATTATTATTTTACTACTGAGAGTTCCAGCAGTATTTAACCTAATTTTATGGAACTATTTGACTCATTCTATGTGACAATCTGCCTGTATATGACCTGATATGAAATGTGGAAATTAGGCAAAAACTGTATTTTTCTCATGTTGATTTGGGGCGGATTTTTGGAGGGAGGGTGAGGAGGTGATGGTAGGCTTGATTAAGTAGGGCATATGTACTTCTGGCTCTTTTTCAAGCAGATATTTTGACACCTTCTTTGACCAAACATTAATAATTAGAGTAAAACTGAAAATCAAATTTGAACTCTTTGGGAAACCCCATGGATTTGACTCACCTTCCAAGGTAATGAATCTAGTGCATGCAGTTTTTTTCAGATGGACTCATTGAAATGGGACTTTGATTTATTTAGCTGGTATCTTGTGCTTTCCCCAACAACGAGACCTGTTTTGGAAAATGCAATTTCCTTTTGGCACAATTTCAACTCTTTATTGGGAATCTGTCTCCATTCATTTCTTCTACCTTTTCTTTAGGGGAACAAAGCTTTTGCACTGTGAACATTTTAATTTGTGAAGAATAGCATGTCTATTCATGCAGATATACAAATTAGAAAAGTACTAACTTTTATATCTGACTGCACTAAGAAAAAAGTTACTTTATCTAAATATTAAAATAACTATTGCAATGACACAAAGACTTTAAAAAGAATCTATTTTTAAAATCTGTTTCTGCTTTAAATTAGGTAACTTTAATCAAATATATATGGGTTGGAATGTAAATTTTTGATTTTAAAACATCTTTTAAGAATGATTTATGACCATAGAGACTTTTTGCTATCTCCGCCTTAAATATTTCTTCACATACAAATTATTTAATGAATTTGATTGATATTGACCAAGCTCTTTGTAGATTTATGGCATATCTATGGCTTGGAGTATTAAGCCTTATTAAGCCTACCTCTTAAAATATGAAGTGGCATCGACTTTTGCTCATAAAGTAATAAAGTCTAATTCACTTGAGAAGTCAATAAAACTTTTAGAAACTCCTTTAAGAAGAAAATACTAGAATTACTTTATGCATGCACATTTGACTGTGTGTGTGCCCAGTTTTAAGCACACTCCTATGCTTCAACTGGAAACTTTCATAAGACCAGGAGTTCAAAAATTTAGTTAGCTATGGAGCTGCCTTGAGTAAGTCATTTAATTATTATAAACATCATCTAAAAAATGAGAACACAAGTTAATTTCCATGTTTCCATCAGACTCCAAAATTTTGTGAACCTTTTTACTTTAAGGCAGAGTTTTCCCAATTTTAATGAGCATCAAAATCATCAAGAAGCTTTATTAAAACACACATTTTGGGGTCCTGCCCCAGAATTTCTGTTACAGTAGTTCTGAAGATTAGCCCATGAATATGCATTTCTAACAGTTTCCAACGTGACGCTGATATAGATGCAGGGACCATGTTTACAGAAGCTAATACTCTAAGAATCTGTCTAATGTGTTAGTTTACCAACACACCAGACTTTTGTAATTGTGAATTTAAGGACAGGTGAATTTACCTGATTTCAAGTAGATAAAGGACAACAAGTTAGTGGGGGCCCTCTTTTGGTGAACAATATTTATGAACGAAATATATATTCGAAAGCGTCTCCTCTATACAAGAGATTTTATTGTGAATTTGAACACTGATCTATATATTTTTAAAACCTCAGTAGAAAATGATAATTAATTGAAGATTAAAAATAAAGATAGGTAGATAGGTGTGTAGGTAAAGAAATAAACAACAGATCCTTCATGTAATCACTGAATATACTAGGGACTCTAAAGAAATTTCAATTTTATTTAAGACACTATAAAAAAATCGATGAGTTAAGCACCACTTTATTACTGTAATTCAAGTTACCTGTTGGGACATTCAAACACAAGTAGTTAGTTACCTGTGCTAAAATGATACCATTGTTGGTTATCAACTTGCATTTTAAAGCAATAAGTTAACAAACTTGTATTATGTTTATTGTTGTCATCAAATATAACAGGCAACATTAACCTTCTAGAGTTTAATTTTGCTTGGATTTTAAATCCATTCTCCATTGTCACAGTGATTTATAGAATTTTTTTCATACTTTACAGTTTATGCATGAAAAAAAATGTGCTACAGTACTAAGGTAATTTTCTAGTTGATAGTTTTAGTATCATCCTCTTATTTTCCAACATTTTACATATAACAAAAGTTCTATGCTACTAAATTTTTATTTAGTTTAGCAGAAACATGATGCCTCTAATATTTCCCTAATAAGATAATCAATTCTGCTAGAAACACCAAACATCATCAACAAAAGTACTTCCTAGTTATATGCCAATATCTTATTAGAAACAATGACATTAATTAATCTAAATTTAACACTGATTAATTTTGAATGTGGTGTTATAGTAGCTTGGTTGCTCTAAGGATAAGACTAATTGCAGAAAGAACTGAATTCTAACAGGATGAGAACCAGTTTTTAAACTTAACAATTCTGTTTCAAGAAGCTGTTTCATTTCAATTCATAAAACACTTACTGAACATGCACATTTGCAAGGCCTTGAAAATACAAAGTTAGTTCTAGTATGGTGAACTCAAAAAAGATTACAATGTAGTAGGCAAAAGACGAAGGCAAAGAAACCTTGAAAATTCACTGATAAAATGTAGCAACAAACCTATGTCTATAGTAGAGGGATATCTTGGAAGTGGATTATAGACAGTAATGGGAGTGATATGCCTCACAAAAAGATTGATAGTTAATCATGTTTTCAGTACTTTTTATGTATTGTTAAATTTTTTTTAAGTTTATTATTTTTTTTTTTTTAGTAAACTCTGCATCCACTGTGGGGCTTGAACTCACAATACTGAGATCAAGAGTTGCATGTTCTATCAACTGAGCCAGCCAGGTTCAAAAGGCAAGACTGAAACCTGGGAACACCAGCATTTAAGGACAGAATTACAGTTGGCTCAAAAGAGAAAGAGAAACATCTAGAGAGGGAGCAAGGAAGCCTTGAAAAAAAAGACAATATGGACATTTCTTGAATAAAAGGTCTTCTTTTCTACTTACTTATTAGTTCAGCATATATTAAATAAGTATTTACTATGTGCCAGTTACTATCCTGGGAATATATTGGTGCACAAAATAAGTGTGATCCCAACTACCATGAAGATTTAAGCTCAAAGGGAAAGAAGAACACTTGTTTTTCAGAATTGTAGTAATGAAGTACAACGTGCAGCATGAGCTCCTAGGATAAGTTTCTGACCTATCTTGGGACCTATTGTGGGAAAGAGCAGGAACGTTTTTCAGAGAACATAACTTTTAAGTCAAAGCCTTAAAGGATGAACAATGACTAACTCAATAATAAGGAGAGTAAATTTACTCCAGGCAGATTGAGCGGCAGGTGCGGAAGCTCAGGAGTAAGGGAGATCACGGCATGTTTTGGAAACTAAAAATTTGTATGACTGGAAAGTAGCATGGATGGTTCAAATGGGATTGAAGCTGTCACCTTGACTTGTGAGGAATATCTGTTGCTGATGACAATTTTCTTCCTGAAACACCATTCCCCTTAGTTTCTTGGATATCATGTCACTCTCATTTTCTTTCTCTCTCTTCACTCTTATTTTCAATTATTTTAGTCATGTCTCCCTCCATTGCATAGCCTTTAAATCAGTCTTCACCAGATACTCCCTCTCTGTACAATCTCACCTACTCCCATCACTTTCCTTGGTATCTCCTTTAACATCATACAAACCTCTTATACATTTTTTTCTAGCCCAGAGCTCTCTTCAGAGCTCTAGACACGATTATATCCAGATTCCAACTTGGCATCTCCCTTCAGATATCTGTCATCTCAAATTGAACACGTACAAAATGAAACTGATCTTTTTTGCCAAATCTGGTTCATAGCCACTACTCCTCACCTTAAGAGAGGCCCAGCCATTCAATCAGACTTGAAACCCAGATATATGCCAGACATTCTTAAGCCTACCATTTTCCTTAACTTATATCCAAGACTAGTAGGGTAATTTATAAGAAAAGTAATTTGAAATATTTGTTCCTCTATTTTTCTTTTCTGCCACTTGAAGCAAGTTTCTTCATTCCAACCCTAAGGAATGTTTGTTCCAGGATTGAGAGTATAATTTTTTCCAAGATGATGGCTCTTTCTTTCTATGGTTAATGGCTTCATTGTAGTTGCAGACTAAAAAAAGAAGAGAATACTATCAAGGAGGTGACCAATCTGAAAGTAGATAGCCTTCTGTGGGCCCCGAGGAGGATGGCAAAGAAGGAGGTGGGATCCTATGTATGGTAAAAAAAAGGAAGAGGTGAAATTCTGGGTTTGGATAATAAAAACGGAAAATGGGTGTTGTGAATTGAGATTAGAGGTATTTCTAAACACATTTTTGGTATAATACTTGATATACAAATTGAAACATGCAAAAAGTAGCCTCTCTATATTACCATACCCCTTCACAAATCCCCACAGCCACTCACTGACTGGTTGCCTCAAAGTCCAAGACACTATGTTGTAGCTCCCATATTGGGGAAAGAAGCTTTACTCTCCAGCCCTTTGCCATCAGTTCTCACATCCTCCTTGCACTCAATTTTTTCAGCCAGTTTTCTTTAAGGTTTTATAAAATAAGGATAGAATACTTGTAGGCACCTGTAATGTGCCAAGAAATGAGTGTCTTATTCTAGGAACACTCCTGAAAATATCATCGATTAAAATGAGTTATTGTGGTTTTGTTTTCATTCTGTGGGACTCCTCTGCAAGATAAACAGTCCTAGATGAACACATTTGTTTGTGGGTGTATAAGGGGAGTTTCTTAACGCAAGATAAGCTCGGTTATAAAAATATTTTTATCTTCTAATTTGAAGGCCCATATATAATCAGTCTTGAAATATTTATATCCCCCCAGTAACTGAGTGACCCAACCATCTGTCACTGAACGCAGTCCTGCAATAATAATAGGCTAATGCTGATACAGGAGAACTTGTATGTTTAAAGGTCCTTTAACTGTTGCTTTATTTATACTTGAGAGTTTTGGGAAACTGGAACTCTGATAGCATGTTATGTATATTTCCTCCTCTTCCTCCTTCTTCTTTTACTCTTATTTAAGTTTCAATAACCTAGACCTAGAATACAGGGCAAATCTTGACCACTTCTGTCTCTATCTATGTGACTTAGAATAAGCCACCTAATTATGTGAACTTTGTTTCCTACAAAGTGGCAGATGATCTCAGGTACCTCCCTAAGTTTCACCATTTCATGATGCTATCTATATAAATTCTTTTCTTTAACTATATTGAATATATATATTTCTTTAACTATATTGAATATATATATATATATATATTTCTCTAACTGCTTTATTTTGTAAATGATGGTATATTAGAAGAGTAAGGTATGTGATATTAATGTATGTTAGAAAAATAAGGTCTATTTAGAGGAAAATCAATCAAAGATGTTTGATACAAGGATCATCTAAGTATTTACTAAGGTTTCCCTCATCTATGTAAGAATATTTACGACTGAGAGCACGCTTGTCCTTCATGATGTGTCATCATTGTTCTAGTTATCTATTGCTGCATTACAAAATATCCCAATATTAGAGGCTTAGAACAACAACAATCATTTATTTTTATTCGCGAGTTGGGCAGTGCTTATTTCTATTTCATGTGGCAGGACCTAGGGCAACTTGACTGAGGTTGGATGATCCAATTCCTGGACTGGTCCTTACATGGAGGGCAAATCGGTGTGTTGTTGACTAGGAATCAAGTTCAGACTGTCAGTTGGATGCTTCAATTCTTCACCATGTGGGTCTCTCTGGAAACTGCCTGGGGTTCTTCACAATGTGACAAATGAGTTCTAAGTATGAACATTCCAAGGAGTGTGCCTTGAGAAGCAAGGGTCCCAGAGGCTCAGGCAGAAGCTCCAAGGCTTCTTGTGATCTGGCATCAGAAGTCCCGGAAAGTCACTTTAACCACTTTTTTTTTTTTTTTTTTTTTTGGTGAATCCAGTCACAAAATCAGCCACTTCAAGGGTGGAGTCCAATTCTTCTCAATGGACAAAGTAACAAAGAATTTGTACTCATCTTTAATTTACCCCAAGCTGTCTCCCTCAAGATTCTTCATTAAGAACTGCTAACTGCGGCCTTTATCTTCTGTTGCAATTATATTTTCTATCTAAGGTGGACTTGATGGCATGATTAGGTTTATAATTTTCTATTTCCATCATAAGAAAATAGACATAAAAATCATTATAATTTGAGGTGATAAATTCAAAAATAGAATGAGATGTACGTAAAAGGCTGTAGTTTACAGGAAAGGAAGTTACCAACCTTGAAGGTAGACATGCCTTCATAGAAGAAGTAACATTGAGCTAACTCATTCGGTATGATTCAGAGTATGCTGACAGCGAGGCACAGGTGTACCCTATGAAACATAGAACTTCACTGGAAGATCTACAGTTGTCAGGTAGGAAAGGGCAAAATTCATTCTAAGCAATGAAGACAGCATTTTCAAAGGCATGCAATCATGAAAGAATTAGTAGGGTTCAAAGAAATGTGAGAATTTTAATTTGGCTGGATAACATCAAAAAGATTAAAGTATGGCGTCCTGAGATGCTGGCCAAAGCACTTGAGCAAAATATTTCTGATGTTAATTTTTTTAAAGTATTTTAAGACTCTTTGCTTTTCAGTCATTCAATCAGGTATTGAGGTCAGTGCTTTACTACCTCCGAGAAGGTTCATGGCAGAGTAGAAAGCAGAAGTAGCTGGGTTTGAGAAGAAACAACTCCTTTTCTTTGGGGGTAGAATAGTATGCACTAAATAAGGTAAACCTAAAAGCAGGTTTACAGAAAGAAGCTAATAACTTAAGCACTTTTTTGTTACTCCTTTATAATAATTTTCAAACCACGTCATACTAGAACATCCCATTTCTTTTCACCTATGCTATTCATTAGTCTTGTTTTTACATAGACTCAAACCAAAAGAGAAAAAATGACACCCATTTTCTCCCTTTCTTCTCAGCTTATGGAAATGCAGCAGACTACATTGCGCACTTTAACTAAAATGGTTCTGCTGAGAAAGGCACTTCTCAGACAGGGATTTCATCTTTCATGCAGACCCCAGACACACTGTATAAATAATGCATACATTACTCCTGCCTGGATAGGGTGATCTTTCCCTTCCATGGCTGCCTCTCCGGGAAGCCATTGTTGCTTCACTTGTAGTCATGCTCTTCTAATTTTTGAAAAGGTTAGCACAGTTTTATCTTTAATAGCCACTTGATCATTGTAGAGATTAGCAAGTCATGTTGGAGACATTAGTCAAGGAAGCCGTGGAATACATCGTGAGGTCTTTACATCTCCTCAGACTGTGCAGCAGCACATTGATGGGTATTTTCATGCTGCTCTCTCTAAATTACATGTGGGAATTGAAAGGTTGTGTTTATTAGATATGAGCCCATTGGTTTTTAATCAAATTGAGAGAGCTGCGAGCAGAGCTATCCACCAATCCTTAACTTCTACTGAGAGTAATGAATTTATCCTTCTTCCCATGACATTCCTCATAGGGACGTCACACCACTTTCTATTAGATCCCCCTTAAAGGCTTTGTGATGATCTAGGGGAGCAGTGACTCACTGTGGCAAAGGCAGAGCTCCTAAATTAATGTCTGATTGTAATTTAAGCAACATCGACCTAGAATAAGGATAAGATACATAAGGGATATTTTAGAGATTCTTTCAGATTGCTGGCATTGCAATAAATAAAATATAGTGGAAGAAATAATAAACTGCACCACTGAAATGTATACCACTCTTTCAAGTTTCTCTCCTTAATGAAAGTTTCCCAGACTCTTCTCACTGACATTGAACTTAAATATGTTTCAATCCCCAAGATATACCAAAGCTTCAGTAACTATCTTATAGAACAGAGTCGGCAAACTCTAGCCTGCGGAACAAATCTGGTACTCCACCTGTTGTAAACAAAATTGTATTGAAACACAACCACACCCACTCCCTAAGGTATTTTCAGTGTCTGCTTTCATGCTAAACAGCAAAGTTGAATAGCCGCATCAGAGACTGAATGGCCCGCAAAGCCAAAAATATTTTTTCTCTGGCCCTTTACAGAAAATATTCACCAATTCTTACAAAGGTACAAGTACTGGGGCGCCTCAGTGGCTCAGTTGTTTAGGTGTCTGCCCTAGACTCAGGTCATGATCTCAGGGTCCTGGTAACAAGCCCTGCTTTTGGGGGGGGGGTCCCTGCTCAGCAGGGAGCCTGCTTTCTCTCTCTCTCTCTCAAATAAATAAATAAAATCTTTAAAACAAAACAAAACAAAAACAAAGGTGTGAGTACTAAGAAAGTAGTTCTTTCTGGATAGATGACTTTTGAAGAGAATTTAACACTCAAACAATTCATTTAATTTTTTTCTTTTACAAGGTATATATTTCTCTAACATCTTAGAACAGTTGATACAGATCTTTTTGTAAATATACATTTTTCTGTCATCTTTAACAAAGAACATGAAAAATGATTTAAGTTTTACTTGATGACTATTTAAATCTAACTTGATTTTTCACTGTTAAGAGCAATATTCATACTGTGCTAGAGATATTAGTCAGGGGCAGGAGTAAATGAGTACTTATCCTGGAAATAGGCAGGCATTTACTTTCCAAAAATAAAGAAATAAATCCCCTGATGTTAGCTGAGTTTCTGCTCACTTGATTCTTTACACTAAAGGTAAAGCGAAGGACATAGAACAAGTTTTCACTCTAAGGCTATATTTCTGCAAAAATGAATTTTATAATGAAAGACTGAAGTAGAGTTTTCCCAGGTGGTTTTCTCACCCTTCAGGAAACCATTATCATCATCACTATTTCTATCCCTCTCCTTAGATTTGTCATTGGCATCCAAAACATTGCCTGTGAGTTCTACATCCCTGGAACAATGAAGATAAGGTACCTCCTTGTCAGCTTCTACCTGTTTGCCAATTTCACAAGGTGGGAGACGGATGTGTCTGTTGCCATTAAGAAAATAATAATAATAAGTGATAAGATATTTTGCTAAGGACTAATCTTAGAAAACTCTTACAATTTGACAAAGTGAAGTTTTATTCATATGAAAAGAGTGACTTTCTTCTTTTAAGAACACTACAGTCATCCATATACACAGTAAAAATGATAAGATATAATGAATCTCATATTGTTGCATATTTTTGATCAACCCTCATTTGTAATGAATTTTATAGATTGAATTATGCTCTGATTTATAGGTTAAATTAATAAAGAAAAATTGGCAAGAAAGTAAATAGTAAAACAAAAATCCTCTCAGTCATTAATCTTGCTTTCACAAAATGAGTTGTACAGCATTCTAGCAATAGTTTTAGCTTTGCCAAGTCATATGTCTATAAAATAATCTTTCACTGACAGAGATGTGAGTCTGATAATATTATTTATTAATTATGGTTTCGTAGATATAAAGGGAAGATTATAATTGTACATACCTCATATGGTATTTATGAGTAAAATACTTATAAATAAAGTATTTGAATGATACCTAGTACATAAATAGACTCAATTTAGAGTAAACATTATTTCTGTTGTCAGTCTATCAGAGTGCTTGTTGGAAAGAATAGATAAAGTATAATTGAACATTTTTAGGTAATTTTCTATTAAAAATGAATTGTAAATTTTATTTTGTGAGATTTTGAAGTAATAGATATTAAAAAAAGTAGCATCTAAGTATTTAAGCAACATATTCGTGATTCATTAGTATATGGCACAGAAATCCCCATAATTGAATTTTACCAGGAATTAAAACTGTTGAGGAGATTGATTATACAAAGAAATATTCCTTATAATACCGATATACACCAAAGTGCATATAGTTATAATATTTGACCATTTGTTGATAACTAAACATGTGACTAGCACTATTCTAAGGGCTTATATTCATTAATACATTAAAATCCTCAAGTACATCTTATTATTATCTCAACTTTCAGATGAAGACATTGAGACATGAAAAAATCAAAACAATTTCCCAGGGCAAAGAGATGATGACTGGGAGAGATACATAATTTGAACCTAAGTAGTGCAGATCTAGACCTAGGTTTCTTATATCAGTTCAATCACAGATATTAATTCTATACTGTAAGCCTATGTTTATACAGGATCCATCATGAAAGCCAAAAATAATATTGTGGAATGATGTCAGCAAAATGGAAGTCTAAGAACCTCCAGGGCCTCATTCCACCTGAAAACATCAAAAACAACCAGAAATTTGTTGAACTAACTTTATGGGACCATGAAAAATAGCCAAGCAAATACCCAATCAAAAAAAAAAAAAAGGCAACTTCAATAAGGTGGGAAATTTCATGGCATTTTTACTTGCTTTTTCTCTATCCCTTTCTTGGCACAACACATTTTTGATCTGCAGGAGTCATCAAGCCAGTTCCAAATTCCCTCTCTCAAAGCAAAGGGAGCAAAATCTACTAATTTTATGGAATGCAGCAAAAGTAGTGCTAAGAGGGAAATTTATACTATAAACACTTAGATTAAAAAAGAAGAAAGGTCTCAAATCAACAACCTGACTTTATACTTTAAGGAACTAGAAAGAGAAGAGAAAACTAAACACAAAGCTAGCAGAAGGAAATAAGGTTAGCATGTAGATAGACAATATAAAAACAATAGGGAAATCAATAAAACTGAAAGTTCATTCTTCGAAAAGATCAACAAAATTCACAAGATTTCTTAGATTGATTAAAAAAATGAAAGAATTCTCAAATAACTAAAATTAGAAATGAAAGTGGGGACATTACTGTTAATTTAACAAAAATAAAAGGGATTATAAAAGAGTACTATGAATAATTATAACCCAACAAATAGTTTGGCCTAGATGATATGCACAGATTTCTAGAAACACACAGCCTATTAAGACTAAATCATAAAGAAATAGGTAATCAGAATAAATTATAACTAATAAGGAGGTTGGATCAGTAATCAAAAACTTTCCAACAAAAAACCCTGGACCAGATGGCTTCAGTGGTAAATTATACCAAACATTTAAAGAAGAATTAGGACCAGTCCTCTTTAAACCCTTCCAAATAATTAAAGAGAAAGGAAAACTTTCTTGTTCATCCTATGATGTCAGCATTACCCTGATATCAAAGTCAGACAAGACTGTCTGTGTTTATGGATTGCATGACAATATTGTTAAGAGGATAGTANGTAGTACTACCCAAAAGCAACCTACTTTTGCAGAAATATAAAAATCCAAGCTAAAATTCACGTGGAATTTCAAGAGAATGTGAATAGACAAAACAATCTTGGAAAATAACAAAGTATAAGGGCCCATACTTTCTTTTCAAAACCTAGTATTAATGCTATGGTAATCAAAATACTATGGCACTAGCATAAAGACAGATACATAGACCAACAGAATAAAATAGAGTCCAGAAATAAATACTTGCATATATCATCAAATAACCTTGGACAAGGGTATCAAGATTATTCAATGCAAAAAGGACATTCTTTTCAACAATTGGTGTTGAGAAACATGGATATCCTCATGAAGAAGGCTTAAATCGGAACCTTTACCTTACACTGTATACCAAAATTAATTCAAAATGGATCAAAGATATTAGCATAAGAGCTAAAATGCTTAAAAGAAAATATTGGAGACACACTTCATGACACTGGATTTGGCAATGATTTCTTGAATATGACACAAAAAGCACAGATGACAACAACAATAAGAGAAAAATTAGACTTCACCAATATTAAAAACTTTTATGCATCAAAAACATCAAGAGAGTAAAAAGGAAATCCATAGAATGAGAGAAAATATTTGCAAATCATATATCTGATAAGAAATTAATATATAAAATTGTAAATTACTCCTACAATTCATTAACAATAAATCCAACAACTCAATTGAAAACCAAAAATTGGGGCGCCTGGGTGGCACAGTGGTTAAGCGTCTGCCTTTGGCTCAGGGCGTGATCCCGGCGTTATGGGATCGAGCCCCACATCAGGCTCTTCTGCAATGAGCCTGCTTCTTCCTCTCCCACTCCCCCTGCTTGTGTTCCCTCTCTCGCTGGCTGTCTCTATCTCTGTCGAATAAATAAATAAAATTTAAAAAAAAATAAAAAAATAAAAAAAAACAAAAATTGTCGAAGGACATGAATAGACATTTTTCCAAAGAAGATACACAAAATGTTAATAAGCACATGGAAGTTCAATATCACTAATCATTAGAGATATNATAAAATTGTAAATTACTCCTACAATTCATTAACAATAAATCCAACAACTCAATTGAAAACCAAAAATTGTCGAAGGACACGAATAGACATTTTTCCAAAGAAGATACACAAAATGTTAATAAGCACATGGAAGTTCAATATCACTAATCATTAGAGATATGCAAATTAAAAGCCACATTGAGATATCTGTTCACACCCATCAGAATGGCTATAAAAGCAAAAAAGAAAGACAGAAAGAGAAAGAGAGAGGGTAAGAGGGAGAGGGAGGAAGGGAGAAAAGGAGGGAAGGAGGAGGGAAGGAAGGAAGGTAGGAAGGAAGGAAAGAAGGATGGAAAGAAGGAAGGGAGGGAAGGAGGAAGGAAGGAAAGAGAAAGAAGTAAAAAATACCAAGTGCTGGCGAAAATGTGTGGAAATTTCAACCATATGCATTACTAGTAGAAACATAAGATGGTATAGCTACTGTGGAAAACATTATAACAGTTCCTCAAAAATCAAACCTGTAATTACCTTATGACCTACTGTATATAGAATTGAAAGTAGTAACTTGAATAGGTATTTGTATAGCAATTTTCATAGTGGTGTTATTCATAATAGCCAAAAGATGGAAACAACCCAAATATCCATCAACAGACTAATGGATAAATAAAATGTGCATATCCATATGATGAAATATAATTCAGCCATACAAAGGAATAAAATATGAATACATGCTACAACGTGGACGAACCTTGAAAACATTATTCTAAGTGAAATGTGCCTGACACAAAAGGATAAATATTGTATGATTCCACTTACGTGAGGTACCTAGAGTAGGCAAATTCATACAGACAGAAAGTAGAATGGTGGTTACCAGGGGCTGTTGGGAGGGAGAAGTGAAGAGTTATAGTTTACGGTTACAAAGGTTCAGTTTGCGATGATCAATTGTTCTAGAAATGGGTGGTGGTAACAATTGCAGACCAATGTGCATGTGAATGTGAATTCTCAGTACCTTATAGGTCCCCAACTATTCACTTAGATTTAAAGAATATAAAGCAGGAAATGATATTCTGCCAAACAGCAGTTGAAAGAAACATCTCACACACTAATGTAGCTTCCATGCTATTCCACTTCACTGAGATGTAAGACATGAGTTCGAGAAAGGTACGGACCCCTTCAGTGCAGAGTACACATCCTCTGATATACCACATGAGAAGTTACATCAAGTCACATGTCCCCAGGGAAACTCATCATTCAGGGGTTTCACACACACACACACACAAAATGCTTCTATAATTAGTACAGCATGGAGCTAATAACATTCCACATTATCCGAACTTACTAGTGTGTGGAACAGTATTAGAAGATAAATAAGGTTCATATTTTTCAAAGTCTCTGAGTTTGGGTTACACTTTCACACCAGCTGTTTACTCTTTACTTGCAGATGCTATTCCAGATGTTCGACACTGCCATAGGTTGGATCCTCCAATTACAGCACTAAGCTTAAAGCGTAGAGAATACAATTCAGCCCTTGGTTTTGTAATGACATTTTAAGTAGTTTTTGCCTGTCAGTGACAAAGTGAGTCAAGTCAGCCATAGCTAGGTACCANCTTACTAGTGTGTGGAACAGTACTAGAAGATAAATAAGGCTCATATTTTTCAAAGTCTCTGAGTTTGGGTTACACTTTCACACCAGCTGTTTACTCTTTACTTGCAGATGCTATTCCAGATGTTCGACACTGCCATAGGTTGGATCCTCCAATTACAGCACTAAGCTTAAAGCGTAGAGAATACAATTCAGCCCTTGGTTTTGTAATGACATTTTAAGTAGTTTTTGCCTGTCAGTGACAAAGTGAGTCAAGTCAGCCATAGCTAGGTACCAAATAGAGAAAATGCACACAGGGTGGCCAGGTAGTTCTATGGTAGAACTAGCTGCACACCATTGATGGCTTCCAGACAGCAGACAAACTGTAAGATGGGCAGACAGGAAGACATCACAGCAGGCAACATAAAACTGTAGACGCAGAGAGAACTTCTGAAACAGGGGTTCAGGTAGATGGCTGGCAGGATGACAAGATATGGCAATGAGAGACTGGCAGTTTGAGGAAGCTTGGACTCTAGTCATCAGGTAGGAGTTAACAGAGCCAATTTCTTGGATCTGGGTTTCTGAAGAAGGTCTGGGAAGACCAACATGTCCAAGACATTAGTCCTCGACTCAGAGAGACAGCTTACTAGCGCTAAGACTCTTAGAGTTCTGCAGGGAGAAAGACAAATCAGGATACCAACTCCTGGAACTGAGGTGCAAATCAAGATGAAGAACATCAGTAAGACATTTAATGCTTAGTAAATAAGCTAACTAACTGGTACTCTAAATTCTCCTCAAAGGGATCAACATGTGCCCTTGTGCTAAGAAGCAGCCCTTACAAATGAGAGTTACACATTTGAACTATGGTAAAGACCCAGACCTTCTATGTGTGTGGAGCAGCCTCCAACATTGTTATTATTGTTCTCATGTTACGATATTCAGCTG
>NC_048219.1:112080469-112108952 GCF_002007445.2 Ailuropoda melanoleuca
GAATAGACATTTTTCCAAAGAAGATACACAAAATGTTAATAAGCACATGGAAGTTCAATATCACTAATCATTAGAGATATGCAAATTAAAAGCCACATTGAGATATCTGTTCACACCCATCAGAATGGCTATAAAAGCAAAAAAGAAAGACAGAAAGAGAAAGAGAGAGGGTAAGAGGGAGAGGGAGGAAGGGAGAAAAGGAGGGAAGGAGGAGGGAAGGAAGGAAGGTAGGAAGGAAGGAAAGAAGGATGGAAAGAAGGAAGGGAGGGAAGGAGGAAGGAAGGAAAGAGAAAGAAGTAAAAAATACCAAGTGCTGGCGAAAATGTGTGGAAATTTCAACCATATGCATTACTAGTAGAAACATAAGATGGTATAGCTACTGTGGAAAACATTATAACAGTTCCTCAAAAATCAAACCTGTAATTACCTTATGACCTACTGTATATAGAATTGAAAGTAGTAACTTGAATAGGTATTTGTATAGCAATTTTCATAGTGGTGTTATTCATAATAGCCAAAAGATGGAAACAACCCAAATATCCATCAACAGACTAATGGATAAATAAAATGTGCATATCCATATGATGAAATATAATTCAGCCATACAAAGGAATAAAATATGAATACATGCTACAACGTGGACGAACCTTGAAAACATTATTCTAAGTGAAATGTGCCTGACACAAAAGGATAAATATTGTATGATTCCACTTACGTGAGGTACCTAGAGTAGGCAAATTCATACAGACAGAAAGTAGAATGGTGGTTACCAGGGGCTGTTGGGAGGGAGAAGTGAAGAGTTATAGTTAATGGATACAAAGGTTCAGTTTGCGATGATCAATTGTTCTAGAAATGGGTGGTGGTAACAATTGCATTCCAATGTGCATGTGAATGTGAATTCTCAGTACCTTATAGGTCCCCAACTATTCACTTAGATTTAAAGAATATAAAGCAGGAAATGATATTCTGCCAAACAGCAGTTGAAAGAAACATCTCACACACTAATGTAGCTTCCATGCTATTCCACTTCACTGAGATGTAAGACATGAGTTCGAGAAAGGTACGGACCCCTTCAGTGCAGAGTACACATCCTCTGATATACCACATGAGAAGTTACATCAAGTCACATGTCCCCAGGGAAACTCATCATTCAGGGGTTTCACACACACACACACACAAAATGCTTCTATAATTAGTACAGCATGGAGCTAATAACATTCCACATTATCCGAACTTACTAGTGTGTGGAACAGTACTAGAAGATAAATAAGGCTCATATTTTTCAAAGTCTCTGAGTTTGGGTTACACTTTCACACCAGCTGTTTACTCTTTACTTGCAGATGCTATTCCAGATGTTCGACACTGCCATAGGTTGGATCCTCCAATTACAGCACTAAGCTTAAAGCGTAGAGAATACAATTCAGCCCTTGGTTTTGTAATGACATTTTAAGTAGTTTTTGCCTGTCAGTGACAAAGTGAGTCAAGTCAGCCATAGCTAGGTACCAAATAGAGAAAATGCACACAGGGTGGCCAGGTAGTTCTATGGTAGAACTAGCTGCACACCATTGATGGCTTCCAGACAGCAGACAAACTGTAAGATGGGCAGACAGGAAGACATCACAGCAGGCAACATAAAACTGTAGACGCAGAGAGAACTTCTGAAACAGGGGTTCAGGTAGATGGCTGGCAGGATGACAAGATATGGCAATGAGAGACTGGCAGTTTGAGGAAGCTTGGACTCTAGTCATCAGGTAGGAGTTAACAGAGCCAATTTCTTGGATCTGGGTTTCTGAAGAAGGTCTGGGAAGACCAACATGTCCAAGACATTAGTCCTCGACTCAGAGAGACAGCTTACTAGCGCTAAGACTCTTAGAGTTCTGCAGGGAGAAAGACAAATCAGGATACCAACTCCTGGAACTGAGGTGCAAATCAAGATGAAGAACATCAGTAAGACATTTAATGCTTAGTAAATAAGCTAACTAACTGGTACTCTAAATTCTCCTCAAAGGGATCAACATGTGCCCTTGTGCTAAGAAGCAGCCCTTACAAATGAGAGTTACACATTTGAACTATGGTAAAGACCCAGACCTTCTATGTGTGTGGAGCAGCCTCCAACATTGTTATTATTGTTCTCATGTTACGATATTCAGCTGTCTTTAACTTCTCCTCTATATTCACAGTTGCCTGCAGAGCTATGTGATTATTCAGAAGGACCTACCTAATACTAATTTTTAATAAACTCAAAAAGAAGGAATGTACATGTTGTCAAGAATGGGAAAATGTACACTTTCATACACTTCTTATAGAATTAACTGATATGATATTTTTCAGAGGGCTGTTCAGCAGTATCTATCAGTGTTAAAATTCTTATCTATTGATCTAGAAATTTCACACCTAAGCATTTTTCCTGAGGATTGTATAAAGATACAAGTCTAAAGACACTAATTGAAAACTGGTTATAACCAAAAATTAGACACCCCACATCATATAGTTGTGATGATGACTAAATATGTTAAGATTTATAAAATGCTTAGAATAAAGCCTGGCATATAGTACATGTTTGTTGAATAAAATACCACATGCATCTAAAAGGCAGAATGGACAATAAATACTATCTTATTTAAACGAAGAATGTATGATGCTCTTAAAAATAATGAAGTAGATACTCATAAAGATATATTATTGAGTGGAAAAGTAGTTTATAAAGCCATGTATGGTATGATTCCACTTTTATAAATATATATGTATGAACTATATAATATGATACAAAGACATACAAATATATTACAAGGCTATTCTTCCCTATTATTGTAATCAAACGTCATACATTTTGGTATCATGCTTGGAAAATTATTAACCAACCTTGAGTTGAGAAGACAGAATAAAATTCCTAGCATTGCTTTCATGTCTCTGAAGGGCTAAGAGGAAAAGACTGCATGCTTCACATAAGACACTTAGGTACAGAGGTATTAGATAATTCTCACTGAGCCTCAGGAAAACCAGAAACTTTGGAGCTCTACAGAATGGCACTGTAACTAAAGAGAGAGTCTGTGAGGTTATTGGAGACAACTGTTAAAATCTAAGCACTTACCACCATCTTTATTTTTTTAAATTTTATTTATTTTTATTTAAATTCAACTAGCCAACATGAGTTGTTTCAGAGGTAGTGTTCAATAATTTATCAGTTGTGTATAACACCCAGTGCTCACCACATCTTACCACCATCTTTAAAAGAAGACAATAAAAAGGCTCAAGGTTTCTGGAGACATTCCTATTATCTGAGGAAAGAAAAGCAAAAAACAGGCCTAGAATTCCCTAGATAAAAAAGACAAGTTGCTGAGTTGACCCTGAGAAGCCGTCTGAGTACCTGAGATTGAGGGGTGCTGAGAAATCCTTCCTAATTTCCTTAATTATTGGAGTTTTCTTGTTGAATTCCTGATTTTACAAGGGGAGTTTCCTTTATGTAAACTGCAGGGTAGAAGGCAATTTTTCAATTTTAGAAGTTTTCCCTGCAAGGTAGTAATTCTGACTATTCTCTTTCATCTCACACCTCCTTCTCACTTCTGTTATATCCCAATATTATATGTAAAACTCAAGTTGATTGCTTCATGTTTTCTAAACAGAAAACTTCTTGGAGGAATACATCATATTTCATATCTTCACCATATCTTCACCATAGTTTCTAAGGACAACACTTTGCATATTACCGGCTTTCTGTAAATCTTAACTAAATGGGTAAACAAAACTCGGCTTTAATATGATTAAACAATAGGGACAGAGGCCCAATCCTAGTGATGGATGGCATGATAATTATGATTTTTTCACCATAATAATCACTAGAATTTTAATGGAATTAGAAATCTAATTATTTGTAATTGAAATGCCTGCCGTCCATTAACATACTTATCTGAATATATTTAGATTTCCCCAATGTGTTATTTTTATTCTCACATTTTAGGCCTAGGAAAAAAAAATGTATAGGGTACAATTAATTTTTCCCCATAGGGGGCTAAAGTCTCTATTGTACATGAAATTTTTATGTCTAGAAACTTTAAAACTTTGCCACTCCATTCTGAGATTTAGGAAAAGTAGTGCATGTGGTTTCAAGCTTTCTTTTGTTTATATCTAGAAAGCTATTACAACTCTTACAAATAGCAGAAAACTATTAGCACCACTAAATATTCAGAAAAAGCTATACTACAATCAAGTAAAATTAAAGTACATCTTTTTTTTAAGGCTCAAATGTTAAGACAGATTTAAAATTCAGCTCAAGTAATAATTAGAGTCAAAGTAATGTTAGTCTTAAGAGCCTTATCTATGCAAATATCAGTCCTTTAGAAACGAATGAAAACCATAAACGAGGAATAGTTTTAATTGCACTTATTCACTTTTAATAACATGCAATTTATATTTTTGTCTTAGAATTCAGTTAATAGTAGATATTTAGCAGCTCATACCGTCACTTCCTATTACACTTTGTTACCCACTCCAGGTGCTTCCAGATTCAGCACCTTCCTCAAAAATAACTCCTTAGAAGAGTTACAATGAGTCTAAGGTCATTGTTTCTAGTGATTCCACAATGATCTGAATTATATCTCTAAGGCAATTTTGCTCTTTGATGCCAGCTTTCAATAACACTTCCTTGGCTTTTAACCATACTAGTTTTTAAGAACTTGCATTTTTCCCACAAGATCTAATGACCGCTATGTCTGCTTGTGAAAAAAATAGAGTATTTCAAACTTTTCTTTAACAGCTTAGTACAATGCAAAAGATACTTGAGAAAAAGAAATCAGTGGAAACAACAACAAAATGTTGGTGAGGCTTATTCAGAAAATCCTGGTTTTCATTGTGGATATAATGGTTTGGGAATGTTAAAATGGAGGATAAGAATGTGTTTTCAGCCTTCTGGATCCCCATTATTTTAGTCCTATTCCCCTCGCAGTATTATGTTTTATCATCTGTATCCACTTGTATATGTGAATCACTGACCTGAAACTAGTAAATCTGAAGTGAGTTATTATTGTGTCATCTTTGCTATGACCCTGTAGTTATAACACCGAAGACAGTTTAAATGTCACCCAATTCTACCTTAAAATCATCACTATTANAGTTTAAATGTCACCCAATTCTACCTTAAAATCATCACTATTAATTTTCTAACTGTAATAAAACACAGAGATGTTTTGATTCTCACCATATATTTGGATAACTTAGCTAGATGTTTATACTGTATATATAATATATAGTATATACATATGATATAATTCATTATTCTGAATTAGTTTTTAAATTTTGTGTATGATGCTTATTAACAACAAATATAGTCTCCATCACCATGCACACTAGATTCTTTTAGAAATGGATCCAGATTTTCTGAGATGTGAAGCTTAGATAAGTATAGGGCCCTTTTAAAATAAAAGAACAAAAATTATAAATAAAAATTAAATATTTTTATATTTAATGAGTGTTATTTAGGGTGAACAAAGAAATACAATAAAATGCAAATTTAAAAAGAACTGTGATTTACTGAAAGTATCGTAAAATCCAGGAAATAATAATTTTTATTATTTGTGTCTAATGTACTTCTAAAATTAATTTTTCTGCATTTTTCACTATAAATCTTTAGTTCCTTTTTGATAGGACAATTATTTTACAATGTCTTTTTTCTAAAGAGAATATAAATGTAGTTGAGTCTTTCCTCTAGAGTGCTTGATTGAATTTTATTATTATTATTGATAGTTGGGAATGCATCAACTATAATTTGTGATTATAGTACTACTATGGATTTTGGCTCACAAACTCATGAGTTGTGGTAAGTTCTACTGTGTGTGATTTCCTACCCCCAAAAAAATAATGTGTTGTGCATTTAAAATGACATGTGTCTATATTCCTGACAGAATTTACAACCATAGTTAGCATCTTTAAGAACCATATCCTTTGCTTACAGTTTTATGCATGGGATGATAAGAAAAATTTTCCACATAGTAGCCTATGGTTCCATACATTTCACCTTATTTCATCTCCACTTCTCACATATTCCCAGTGGTGTCTATTACTGTTAAACCTCATCATATTGCAAGATGACCTCCCAGCCCTATACTTTTGGATCTTGATGCTGGGTGGGGGAGGGGTCCTCACAGTGGAAGCTAGGCACACTCCTGGAAGCCGAGCCTGCTTTCGGATAGCTGCAAACANGCACTCCTGGAAGCCAAGCCTGCTTTCGGATAGCTGCAAAAAACTGAAATATATTTCACACAACCCAAACTAAAAGTATTCTCAATTCAACATCCCTTAATTGAGTCTTAAAAATGCCTACGGTCACATCACACCAATACACACAAGGAGGAGTGCCCACTGTATGAGTTACAGAAGAAGGAGCCGGACTTAACAGATCAGAATGAAAGTATCTTAATATTGCAAAATTAGCAAACACATATGACCATGTAAGGATATAGTTCTAGGGCCCTTTCCAGAGTTCTGAAAGGGGTGTATACAAGTGCATTTTATTGTAAATCTACCTCTGAGTATACACATTATTTTAAGCACATAGTTGGCCATTCCACATATATTTCATTTTATTCTTTCAACCAATCTAGAAATTTTGAAAGTATTCTTAATTTACAACTAATAAATCATAAGAATCAGTTATGTTACATGATTTCCAAGATTCTATAAGTAGTAAATGATGAAACCAGTATTTAATTCAGGTCTGTATTTTTCTGAAGCCCATATTAGGCTCTTTATTCAGGTTGGTCATAGACATTAGTGGACAAAGTAGTTGATGCTTTATAAAAAGCAAATTTCTGAGCCTCATCCCAAGGATCTCAGATTATTCTGATATAGATGGAATGAAGACAAACCACTGAGAAACAGTATTTTACACCATACTACTCTAATATATTCTAGTTCCTTAATCCTTACTAAAATTATGAACCAAGCATTCACATAGCTAGTTAGAGACCTTCCCTGGTAAATTTGACCTGAGGTAAAAATCCTTGATCAGGACATGGTTCAACCATGGATAAAAAAATGTCATTTTAAAGAGAGCCAAAGAAAATCTTGATTCAGGTATTTTTCACATATATCACTTTGTTCCTAAAGCAATCTTAGTGTCAATATCAGTTATATATAATTAAGTTAGCCTTAGAACATCTTCGTCTACTGAACCTTTCAGCCCTTAACTGTGTAAAAGTTCTCTATCTTGCTCATGAGGCAAATCTTCAGTTCTTCCTAAGTCCTATGGCTGACATGGGTGGAGGAAACTAACTTCATTTCGGTCAGGGAGGTGATTTTGGAAGTGAGCAGCAGAAAGGAAACAACATTCAAGAAGATAAACCAAAGACACTTGGGGAGCCCAGGAATAAGAAAACTTGGAAGACTAAGACAGGTGAAATTCATCCTAAGAAACTTAATCTTTCTTTTATTTACATGGTATTTACAGGACCAGTCACATAAGTAAAATCCTCTGTGCTCACTCTTTCCTTTTATTTTTGGTTTGGTGGGAGGCAATAGGAGTGGCTATAGGGATATTTGCTTGAGAGTGGAAGGCTATAGAAACACTTCTGCCCCACGGTCATGGTGTTTTCTGACATAGATGAAAGCAGTCCATGTGATCTGCCTAAAGAACTGGTAGAAAAGTTCCCTTTTATAAGACTAAGCAGACTGTTTCACACATAATATTTTCTTGAAATGTATTTTCAATACATTTGTTATGTATTTATTTATCCACCTCATTTTTTATTTATGTTTAATTCTTTGAGGCTTTAACTCATGACCCTGAGATCAAGAGTTGCATGCTCTACCGACTAAGCCACGCAAGCGCCCTTGAAAGGTGTTTTCATTGCATTATAATTCTATCATCATTATTAAGAACATTTATTAAGTATTTTTTCTATTCAAAGTAATATGTTGACAGATGTAGTCCTCATCCTCTAGGCAGATTTAGCAATTAATTAAAACTACATGAGCTTATTGAGAACAGACTGTCCCTTTTCTTCATTTATACTAATGACCATTTTGCATACAACTGGTCAAATATAAACCCCAACAAAGCAGGTCAGAGGGCCTGCATAGCATTCTACACCTGGTGGGTTTTGCCTACAGTACACAGTGAGTCAGGAAATAATAATCCTTTCTCTACCATAGTATCCTCTAATTCTGGACAGCTCCCACTGAGGATCACATGCCTAGTGAATTCACAAAGATAACCCTAGTGAAGAATATTTTTTAAAAAATTCACAGAAAATTTACTGGGCCATTTGGTGTCCTCTCGATTTTTACAAAATCAGGTGTTTGACAAGGAATGATACCAGATACACAGACTCAAAGTAGTTACGAACAAAGCCCCCTCGCAAACATATTCTGTAGTTAACATAGTGTACTGATGGCCACATGGGGTTTGATTTTCTATACCATATTGCCAGATAAAAAAGGTTTTGAAAATTCACACAGTTGGTTTTCAAACAACTCCTACTTTGTCAAGTTTAATTTACAGGAGTAAACCCCAAGCATGGACTAAAATTGACCAGCATTCTTTTGGCAGCAAATTCAGCAATAAATGTAAAGGCAAACAGCATGCATATACACATGTACAAAGGACAGGAGCACCTGCTCTCCACCTGCAAAATAGACTACTAGAAACCCGGGTCAAGGATACAGAATGTGATTTACAGCTCACTATNGGTCATGGTGTTTTCTGACATAGATGAAAGCAGTCCATGTGATCTGCCTAAAGAACTGGTAGAAAAGTTCCCTTTTATAAGACTAAGCAGACTGTTTCACACATAATATTTTCTTGAAATGTATTTTCAATACATTTGTTATGTATTTATTTATCCACCTCATTTTTTATTTATGTTTAATTCTTTGAGGCTTTAACTCATGACCCTGAGATCAAGAGTTGCATGCTCTACCGACTAAGCCACGCAAGCGCCCTTGAAAGGTGTTTTCATTTCATTATAATTCTATCATCATTATTAAGAACATTTATTAAGTATTTTTTCTATTCAAAGTAATATGTTGACAGATGTAGTCCTCATCCTCTAGGCAGATTTAGCAATTAATTAAAACTACATGAGCTTATTGAGAACAGACTGTCCCTTTTCTTCATTTATACTAATGACCATTTTGCATACAACTGGTCAAATATAAACCCCAACAAAGCAGGTCAGAGGGCCTGCATAGCATTCTACACCTGGTGGGTTTTGCCTACAGTACACAGTGAGTCAGGAAATAATAATCCTTTCTCTACCATAGTATCCTCTAATTCTGGACAGCTCCCACTGAGGATCACATGCCTAGTGAATTCACAAAGATAACCCTAGTGAAGAATATTTTTTAAAAAATTCACAGAAAATTTACTGGGCCATTTGGTGTCCTCTCGATTTTTACAAAATCAGGTGTTTGACAAGGAATGATACCAGATACACAGACTCAAAGTAGTTACGAACAAAGCCCCCTCGCAAACATATTCTGTAGTTAACATAGTGTACTGATGGCCACATGGGGTTTGATTTTCTATACCATATTGCCAGATAAAAAAGGTTTTGAAAATTCACACAGTTGGTTTTCAAACAACTCCTACTTTGTCAAGTTTAATTTACAGGAGTAAACCCCAAGCATGGACTAAAATTGACCAGCATTCTTTTGGCAGCAAATTCAGCAATAAATGTAAAGGCAAACAGCATGCATATACACATGTACAAAGGACAGGAGCACCTGCTCTCCACCTGCAAAATAGACTACTAGAAACCCGGGTCAAGGATACAGAATGTGATTTACAGCTCACTACATCANAGTCATGGTGTTTTCTGACATAGATGAAAGCAGTCCATGTGATCTGCCTAAAGAACTGGTAGAAAACTTCCCTTTTATGAGACTAAGCAGACTGTTTCACACATAATATTTTCTTGAAATGTATTTTCAATACATTTGTTATGTATTTATTTATCCACCTCATTTTTTATTTATGTTTAATTCTTTGAGGCTTTAACTCATGACCCTGAGATCAAGAGTTGCATGCTCTACCGACTAAGCCACGCAAGCGCCCTTGAAAGGTGTTTTCATTTCATTATAATTCTATCATCATTATTAAGAACATTTATTAAGTATTTTTTCTATTCAAAGTAATATGTTGACAGATGTAGTCCTCATCCTCTAGGCAGATTTAGCAATTAATTAAAACTACATGAGCTTATTGAGAACAGACTGTCCCTTTTCTTCATTTATACTAATGACCATTTTGCATACAACTGGTCAAATATAAACCCCAACAAAGCAGGTCAGAGGGCCTGCATAGCATTCTACACCTGGTGGGTTTTGCCTACAGTACACAGTGAGTCAGGAAATAATAATCCTTTCTCTACCATAGTATCCTCTAATTCTGGACAGCTCCCACTGAGGATCACATGCCTAGTGAATTCACAAAGATAACCCTAGTGAAGAATATTTTTTAAAAAATTCACAGAAAATTTACTGGGCCATTTGGTGTCCTCTCGATTTTTACAAAATCAGGTGTTTGACAAGGAATGATACCAGATACACAGACTCAAAGTAGTTACGAACAAAGCCCCCTCGCAAACATATTCTGTAGTTAACATAGTGTACTGATGGCCACATGGGGTTTGATTTTCTATACCATATTGCCAGATAAAAAAGGTTTTGAAAATTCACACAGTTGGTTTTCAAACAACTCCTACTTTGTCAAGTTTAATTTACAGGAGTAAACCCCAAGCATGGACTAAAATTGACCAGCATTCTTTTGGCAGCAAATTCAGCAATAAATGTAAAGGCAAACAGCATGCATATACACATGTACAAAGGACAGGAGCACCTGCTCTCCACCTGCAAAATAGACTACTAGAAACCCGGGTCAAGGATACAGAATGTGATTTACAGCTCACTATATCAATTTAATGCATTCTTTTTCCTTAAGAGAGAAGAGAATGTGGTGCAGTTAAAATAACAGTTTTTTAGTGTTCTTCAAACTAAAACTCTAAGGGTATCCTTAGCAATGTCTATCAGACTGTTCCAAAATTAATCACCATCAACAAATATTGATTATTATTATTGCATGGAAGTGTAATTGACATATAACATTATATTGGTTTCAGGTGTACAGCATAATGACCCGATATCTGTATATATTTCAAAATGACAAAACGGTCACTACAATAAGTCCAGTTAACATGTCACCATAAATAGTTACAAATTCTTTTTTTCATGATGAGGACTTCTAAGATTTACTCTCTCAGTAACTTTCAAATCTGCAATAAAGTATTCTTAACTATAGTCACTATGATGGACATTATATCCCATGTTTATTTACTTGTTTATAACTGGAAATTTGTGTCTTTTGACCCATTCCACTCATTTTGCCCACCCTCCTACCTCTGGCAACCACCAACTTATTCTCTGTATCTGTGGGGTTTCTTTGTTTTTGTTTGTTTTTTAAGATTTCACATAAAAGTGAGATCATATAGTATTTGTTTTCCTCGAACTTATTTCACTTAGCATGATGCCCTCAAGATGCATCCATGTTGTCATAAATATGTCAATTTACTATTAATCTACTATGAGCTCTAAAAAGGACCAGGGATATACCATCCCAAAATATGCAACTTTGGCATAAGAATTATTTTGAGCCAAAGGCATTTGAGCTCCTGAAATTCTTTGTCTTCTACAAGCAAAAGTTCCCCAAAGAGCTCAATTTTCATAAATCCCATCCCCAAGAATTCTCTTCTTGGAGACAAGAAGCCATCATTTTATACATAGTTACAGACACACACATATATACACTCTATATATACTATACACACACACACACACAATATACACACATACACATACACTATATATATATTATATACATCCATATATATACCATATATAGCTTCACAAACCCTAATGTATGAGGAAGACATATAGTCCGATGTCTTTTTAACACTTGGTGTTCTAATTATTTATAAAGCTAAAACAGGAAAAGAAATGAATGAGCCAACCTAACCTGATTTTTGGGTTAAGCAGAGAGCAAACTACTATCACTACACTACTCTATTAATGATGATAATAACAATAACATATTTAATATTGAGTTTTGATTTATTACTTAGGTGTTATGTTATGTCTTAGATGCATTACAATTTTAATTTTTACTCATGTCCAATGAAGTAAATAAAAATTGTATTCTAATGGAAAAGTTAAGCTTTAGAAATGTTGAGATATTATAAGGGAGAAGAAAACAACCAAAAAACAAAAAAACCAAAAAACTACCTTTCTAGTTTCAAAGGCTAAGGCCTGCCTGAACTGGAAAACTGAAAAAGAGACAGATAACATAACAAGAGGAAAAAAAAAGAGAGCGAGAGAGAGAAAGATTTAAGCACAAGCATAAATATGGGAATTCACAAAGAAATATGATTCAAGGAAGTAGCCAGAATATGTGTGATATATATATCATCTTAGGCTAGTCAAAAAATAAAAAGGATTTGGGACTTCTGGGAAGGGGGAGATAAATTATGGGAAGGAGGCTAGAAAACATGTTTAAATGAGGGTTGTTTAGTAAGATTTTTTTTTTCTTTTTTTAAATTTATTTTTTATTATGTTCAGTTAGCCAGCATATAGTACATCATTAGTTTTCTATGTAGTATTCAACGATTCATTAGTTGCGGATTACACCCAGGGCTCATCACAACACGTGCCCTCCTTAATACCCATCACCCGGGTTTAGTAAGATTTCTTAAGCAGATTTAAATGGGAAGTTCCTCCATTGATGAGGTGTTAAGAGACCTCCTCCTGTCTGGTAGGAGAGAGAGAGACTTCTTTTGCAAATGGCAATTTCCTTTATAAATGTTTATTTCTTTTACAAAAGGGAAACTTATGCTCTCTTTTAGAATTTTTCCTTTATCTGCTGCTACTCAATTGCCTTCAGCTCAAGATGGTCCTTTTGCCAAAGAAGCATATTTTGGTTCCCTTCAATACTTTACTAAAGTCATATAACTAATAAGTTGTGGAACAGGGACTTGACATCCGGTGAGCCATTTCTTAAGGACGTTGTCCTGCAAACACACATAATAATCCGACATATTTAATAATACACGTTTTCTTTATGGTGTTTCATGGGTTTGAAACATTAATGGTAAAATACTTCCTTTCAAATCACTATAAATTGGAATGATATTTGTAAAGTCAAATCTCACTTATTAAGTTTCCTGAAAGCAATGCCATTGTCCGGCTTATTCACAAATCCACTGATACTAACACAGATGAGTCCATTAAGAACCTGGATTGAACTTCTCAACAACTTTCCCTCTTCATCTGTTCATGGGCTGTAGACACCTGGGACTGGGTTCTGGTGTTCTGGGTTTCTGAAATTTAAAGGCAACCAAACTAATTGTTGAAGGGAATGAGAAATTGTGTTTTTTTTGCTTTTTGTTTTGTTTGTTTTGTTTTCTAGTAGACCTCTGCTAGAATGAGACACTTTGACTTAATTTTTAGCATGGAAACTAAACACACCAGCAATTTACAGGTATAAATAATACAACAGGCACCTTGAATAGTAGGACACTGTGAACCTAAAGAAATCATAAACTTAAGCACTTTGGTATTTTATTCATACATTTTTATTCAGACACATACTACAACAGAATTTGTGTATTATTTTCATTTTTTAGGGTGTAGAGCATTATGAAACTTTTCAGTAATGCTGACATCATCAATTCCTCATCTCCCATAAAAACTCAAAATTAAAGAGTCTTGACATATCTGAGTATTCATCTTTAATCCCTCTGGCTCACATCCTGACTCAAAGCTTTAAAATTTGCTGAAAGGATTTCAGCTACCAGAAAAGATTGTATGAAGTGTTTCTAAAATCCAGTGTGTCTAAGAACCACCTGAGAAACTTGTTAAAATGCAGGTTCCCAGATCTGATCCAGGACATGGCTGAATGATTTATTAGATCTTGAGGGATATCTGGTAACCAGCATTTTAAACAGGCACTCCAATTCTCATGCTGGTGAGCCACAGACCACACTATGAGAAACAAGATGTGAGGAATATAGAAAGAACACGCAGAGGACTGCTTTGGCTTCTGTACTACTATGTGGAAACTAGTGTTGATCGCAAATTCAGACTGGATTAAGAAAAGGTTAACACTAATGACATTAAAACTCCTTGTGTACAGGTTCTCTTCGGCAACTTCTTGCCTTCTTTTTTTAAAATTTTTAACCTTGTATAATTCACTTATTGTTTCAGAGTGCTCTGCAGCTAGAAGTTAGCTTGGATTAAATGAAAATAACCTTCTCTTCTCCCTCCAAGCACACTGCCAAATTTAGCATGTTTCATGTAATTTATATAACAAAAGACCTAGGGGCACCTGGGTGGTTCAGTGGGTTAAGTGTCTGCCTTTGGCTTAGGTCATGATCCCAGGTCCTGGGATGGAGCCCCATATTGGGCTCTCCACTCAACGGGGATTCTACTTCTCCCATTCCTTCGAGATACATTTTAAATATTTTTCAAGGACTTTAAACAACCAGTACCAGAAGCAATGAAAATAAGGACATTTTTATGGTGTTGGATGGAACTCTTATAACATATAGAACACTGGACTAAGGAGAGAAAAAAAAAACAAAATAGTGGTAAATGAGAAGTGTAAAAAAAGAGATAAAAACATGTGGAATTTACTAGTCTTTCTTTACATTATTTAGCAAAGCGAGTAAATAATGAAATATCAAGTCTTAAAAAAACACATTCTTACCTTTTTATATCTTATCAAATTATTTCTCCACTTTGTGGTGTAGGTAATATAGACTGGCTAGCATTTTCAAATAAATTTTTCTAGAAAAAAAAAGTGTTGTCTATAAAATATAAAAGTTGAAATGGATATTTTTAAACCCTTGACCATATCCCTTTTGTATGGATCATTGCTCCTCAAAATAAATTTCCACATCTAATGAATCTGTGTCATATATGATGAGTATCCAACTAGTTGGATGATTGAATATTTTGCTCAAATGCTTAATATATAGTCAGAACCAAACTGATCATTAATTATATAGGAAATAAGGTATTTTCTGTGGAGTCTATAGAAATATCACACAGGAACAGAACATTACCCAAACAATTTTTATTCCACAAAATAAACAGTATGGTAATTAAATGAACTTCAGGAGTACAATACTTGGAGCAGGTAGTGAATTTCTTTATTTTTTAATGTGAAGAGCTCATTGGTTCTATTATCAAGCCTGAAAAATCTTAAATTATTAAGTGAGTCATGTACATTGAGGAATTACTTCCTCATGAATTACTGAAACACTTGATTGCTTTAGTAACAAATTCATTTCACTGTCGTATTTCAAGCCCAAACTTAACTAAATCTATGGTGCAGAGATAGACCTGCTGCAGTACCAGATTTATTGATAGAGATTTAAGAGGTCTCTGCAGTATTCAAATTACTTTATATTCATTTAACACATTTGCTCTAATTAAAAAGTAAGACTTCACTTTCTCAAAAGTCTCCCCGTGTGTATGCTTAGGCCATTTAGCTCAAAAGAAAAAAGATCAAATGACAGATCAAAGGAAAATGTTAAAATATAAATTACATGCTTTAAGTTGCTTTCTCTGAATTTAGAAATGCTCAGATAAAAGTTGAAATTTTAGTGAATGGATCTTGATTTTCTGTATATTCATTTCCCAAGTCAATTATACTTTACATATACGAAATGTCCCAGGCAAATTAGAAGACATATGGGTTTTCAATTAGTTCTAATTGAAAGGAAACACCCCATTGTCAAGATATTTGTAGAGTCAGTTGAGATTGTGCAATGTTAGTGGAATAATGGAATTATTTCAAATTCATTTACTTTTCAAGTTAAACCTAGAGATTTCCCAGAATGAGAGAAGATAAGACAAACTCTTCATCTCATCTTTGAAAATAGGAATTATGGGCTTGGATTCTGACCTAATCATTTAAGCTTAATACTGGACCATCTAAGTAGTAGCTTTCACTTTGGTTTTTCTAGCAAATTGGTTCTAATCTACATCAAGAGCCAAGTAACTCACAACTCTCTGAGTAGCTAGATAAAAAGCATTTCTGCTACGTGAGTTGCTACCCAGAGAGCTAAGGAACCTTAATCATATTAGGTTTCTTCCTAAAACTCCAACTGCTCTAGAGTATTCAGTCATAACTATAATGGTTCAGATTAGTAATAACATTTAGCTAATAAGACTAAAGAACTAACCAGTTCCCTTTATTCACTTCCACAGCCACGGACTTCAGTTATTATTTTCATTAACTCTTTCTTTCATTGAAGCTCCATGATGTGCCCAGAACAAGGTGATGGACACTGGGGTTATTATTATGTATAAAAGAAAAGCACCCATCAAGGAATCAGTAGGGTAAGTTATTTCAACATTGTGCAGGTGTGACATCAGTTCTAGCAGAATATTAGAATCTAAGAAAGTGTGTTGTCAAGGATTTTAGATATTAAATACGGTGATAATAGTGAAAATAATCAAAGAAACAAAACTCCAAAATCTACAGGTGCCAGGCAGATAATAGAAGTGAGTAAAGAGGTCAATAGGAATTGTAGTGGGCTTGAAGGTATGACATATATTGCAGAATTCCTGCCTCTTGTTGCCAAATCTGAGTTTTAAGAGAGGCTGATGATTGTGATTTCTTATGTGACTCTCATGATGTTTCATTGAATAATTGCTCAATTTAAAAAGCAAGCAAACAAAACATTGTGGTAGCCAAACATTATTTGCCCTGCATATTTGAACCAGCAGCTACCATTTATCACATTTCATCACAATCCCAAATCATCAAAATTATTGAGATCCTAAGTTGTTTCTTTCTCTAAACAGTAACAGTTTGGTGAGTGCTCCAAGTACTGCATATGTTTCTACACATGTAGATCAACAAATCTTAGGCAGGCTTCATGCCCAGCATGGAGCCCAACTTGGGGCTCAATCTCACACCCTGAGATCATGATCTGAGCCGAAATCAAGAGTTGGACACTTAAACAATGGAGCCACCCAGGCACCCTGTGTACATTTTTTAAAGGTTGCTTTTTTATACTTAATAATATGTTTTGGAGATCATTTCACGTAAGTACATAAAGAAGTAGGTTAATTACTTTGAATAGTGCATTCTATTCATTCATATGGATATATCATACATTGTTTTGTCAATTCTCTTTTAATGGGTATTTAGATTATTTCTGAATCTCATTACTAAAAGTAATGCTGCAATAAAATATCTCTATATGTGCATTTGGATAGTCAGGCTCTTCTTCCAGACTTTATAGGTTAAAACAAATGGCTGAGACTGTTCTTCCCTCATCAGCTAAGTTTGGGTTTCTAGGTGTGTCTGCTGATGTGATAAGTCACATGGGACCTGCAGTTACGGTCTATTTTGGGTGAGACAATTGTTCTAGCTCTGAGGATGGGGTTGGCAGTGGGTATGCCTTTCACTGAGAACAGTTAGAAAGGACTCCTGGATTGGTCCCCTACCCAAATGAAGTAGGATGGGTACCACAGTTACCTGGACTCTTGGATCAGGCTTTCCAGGTGGTTAGGACTGGATACTATATTCAGTAATAGATGGAGTTATGAATTAGCCTTAACCCAGGGTGTATATAGCTTTTTTTCTGGAAACTCAAGTCAGGTCAGAGTGCATACTAAATTCCCCAGCAAATGAGTCCACCAGCTTGCTCTGCAGACTGGGGAAACCCTAGGCTGGGCTCTCTATTCTAGTGCCATGGTGCATAGGGCTGCTGAATGGGGTTCTGTAACTTTGTGGGTGCTCAGGTTAGGTTCCCTGATCAGATAGGCCGAAGGCTGTATTTAGCAATTAGCCGGTCTATGGATTTGATTTCTTGCCTGGGTACAGCAGGAGAAGCAGCTCTAAAGCCAGCAAAGCTCTTGGTTGTCTTAACTCAAGCCAACCCACACTCCGAGTTCACAGGCTGATGAGGGCCACTGGTTTTTTTTGCAAATTATTGGATGTACCTGCCCTTCCCTAGGGTCCAGCATCATTAGGCTGCAAAGGAGTTGTCCCCAGCCATTCTGGTCAGATGGGGCTAGAAGGCCCTCTCTGTGTGGATTGGGCTATGTCTCAGGTCTCTTCCCTGGGTGGTGGTGAGGAAGGAAGAGCTGGGGGCGCAGAGGTGAAGGGCTGCTCCCAATTACTCTCAATTTCCCAAGTAGGCTCTCTGGTTTGGAAGGGCCTGGTTCTACCCTCAGCTTCAGCTATGACTTAATTTCTCTGCTTGTGAGTAGCACCCTCCATGCTTGGTTACTGGCTTCGCTCTGGAGGCTATCAGCTCTGCCCACCCACTTTTCAGATGGAGTCTCATTGAGCCACATAGTTTCTAGGAATTGTCACCAGCCCTTCTGGTCAGATGGGGCTAGAAGACATTCTACAGAGTAAGCGGGGCTGTGACTTTACTCTTTGTCTGAGCATGGTCAAACCAGGTTGTAGGACTGGCAAAATTCCAAGTTTGAGGATCTGAATCTGGCAGATCTACATCCCGCCAAGGTCCCTGGTCAGAGTGCACCTGTGACTTATTTCTGCAGATGAGCAAACTGCTGGTTGGGATTACTACTTGAGTGTTGCAGGTACAAACCTGGCCTGCCAAGAGTCTCATGCTGGTTGTTTCAATCTCCTGCCCCTTTCTCCATCACGGTCAGATTCTCAGTTGTGGGGCCCTACCAATTCTCCTGCAAATCCCATGGTGCAAGATCAGAATAGGGCCTCCCATAAAGCTTCCCTAATGTTGGGATGGGCTCGTGGTTCCTTCTGGGTTCTTTTTTCCCACTGGAGCAACCGGAGGCTCAGGAGAGTTCACTCTGCATAGTGCTGTTCTGGGAGAAGGGCAATGTGGTCAGTGTGTAGCCTCTTCTCTTACCCTCTAATGCCAATCTGTCTTGGTCCCTGAGGTGTAGGAAGGTGTTTCTCGGTGGGGGTCTTCAACAGCTCTTACTTGTTCTTCTTGTGAAGGAAGCAAAGTAAGGAACTGCCTATTTCATTACTTCGGTGAAATAGCTCTCCACAAGCTTTCTTATTATTTTGTTCATCTGATGGGTGAAAAAATTATATCTCATTATTTTTTTCATTGCTACAATAGAATTTGAGTTTTGCATTTTTATTAATGTTTTGTGTTTAATTTTATGTATATTAAAACCCATATTTCTTATCTATTAATTTTTTTTGCATTTTCTTACTGAGAACTTGTTATATATTTTGATATTAATCCTCTTTCTGTTACATATGCTTCAAAAACTTTATACCAGAATGTTATTTTGTTCTTTGCTTAAAAACAAATAGTTGTAAAATCTGCCATGAATTTTATGATGGTGTCTGGATTTTTGTTATATTCTGGATGATCTTATCATGAGATTCTTAAATTTTGTTTTAATGCTTAAATATCTTTATCACAATTGTATTTGAGATTTATTTCCATACATTGTGTGAGATAAAAATCAAAATTAAAATTTTACCTGCAAATGGATTCCTAATAATTCCAACACTATGAATTACCATCCTTTCTTCATTATTTTAAAACTCCTACTTTACCATGTGATTTATTGCTAATATTTCTGATCTGCTTTTCAGTGTGTTGTGTTCCATTTATCTATTTGTCAATTCCCGTGGTAACACTAAACTTTAAATTACAACAGCTTTATCGTGTATTTTGATAACTTGCAGGGCCAGAATCAACTTTGCCCCTGCAGTGTTACATTTTCAGTGAGTTTGCAGAGCTCTACCAACCTCACTCCTATTTTTGCCAATCCCAGTCTTGTCAATGACAATTTCCTCACCTTACATGAGGTGGCTTATTTGGGATGCCCTCCATTCAACAATGCCTCTACTCCTGCTACTACTACCCCTGGCCACACATTATTGGGTGTTTACTCTGTGTCTAACTTCCTTCCTATGTAACTTCCTATGTATTTAAGTACTGATACTTTTTTATTAAGGCTGTGCAAAAATCTTTTCAAGTATTGTAGCAGGTATCAAGCACTCTACACATATTTTTTCTCAAATCCTCTTACCATTTCCTTGCACACCAACTTCCCCATGATTACTATCAACAGCCAACATCTGTATCTCTTTGTGACAGAGCTGCCCTCATGTTGCCAGACTGTTTTGCCTGTGCACAGGGAGAGGAAAGCTCTAGGGACATTCCCCCAGGATAGCCTGAACCCGTGACTAACAGTGCAGAGTATACATTCTCTGGTTTCCTTTCCCCATGCCATCTCTGAGGTGAGGCTTCCACTGTCCTCAGAGACCCCTGTGGAACCAAAGCAAACTCTCTTCTGTACTGATAACTCATCCTTCCCTCCCCCACCCCTTCATTTCCTTGCCATATTTTCCTAGGAATACTTCCTAATAAATCGCTTTCACACAAAAACTTACCCAATATCTGCTCCTAGGAAACCCATCTTAAGACAGATGGTTATAATATTAAGTCCATATTAAAAAAGAAAAACCAAAATACAGAGAGTTTACAGATCAACTCAATGTCACACACAAAGTAAGTGGCACAATGACTAAATCTTATCATGAAATTATGTATAAATTCAAGATATTTGGGTTCAATTTACACTTGTCTCTAAAAGTAATCACAGCTTCAACTTCTCCTGGTGCCCTTCCACTCAAGCCACAGCTCCTGTCAGTAAACTCGGTAGTGCCTGCTGTTACTGTCCTGTGGGACACTTTTCAGACAATAAGGACTAGAGAGTGATAGCAAAGAGTAGTAGTGAAGAGTGACAGTGGAGATGGTGCTGTTGAACCAGACTCTCAGACCACAGTTTTTTGGACCCTCTTTTCCTTGTGCGTCTAGGTTAGGTTTGGCCAGGAACTTGCGATAGAGCTGAAAGGTGCACGTGAAGCTGCAGTCATTGTTCTCAGAGGCTGTTTGCAATCAGATGCAATGACAGACAAATACAGAAGGGCCCAGTGGTCCCTGCTTTTCTTATATGTCCCATCTGTATCTCTCTCTTCTGCTGGCCAGCAGAGGCCCCTAGCCCACCCCAGATGTTTGGCTGAGGACACGCACAACTAGTACTAACAGAAGCAAATTTCCAAAGACCTCTGCATGAGCTCCACTTTTGTTATCCCTCTTTGGCCCCAGGGTGTACTTGGCTCCTTGGATTTTGCTGAAAGTTTATAGAGTCATTAACCTGAACTGTTCTTTTCAGGAGGATGGGTCAGTGACCTTCCTCTTTTTCATTGTTTAAATACACCATCCAGATTTTCACCTTCCCAGCTTCTCCCATCTTATGCAATATATTATTCCAAGTCACTCAGTCCCTTCATACTCAGTAGCCATGCTTCCCTGATTGAACTCTGACAGATACAAAAGTGTTCCATATTAAGTAATATCTAATTGAGACTTTCTCCCAAAACACTTGAAATAGCCTCAAAAAGAAAAAACCTTCAAAAAGGTAACTGTCAAATATAGTTTATTTTCTTTATTCTGAGCATTTTTAGAAGCATTTTCTTTGAATATGCAAGATCTATTTTCCCAACAAAAGCTTTGCTATTTCTTTTTCTCCCATCCCTCTTTTCTTTTTTGCAACTGTAAAAATACCTAAGGAAGGAATTTTAAAGTAAGATCATGTTGCATGCCTTTCCCCCCTATATTTTTAAGGAAAATTATGTTACTTTAATATTACTTAAGAACTGACACAACCAGAAAATTGAGAATCTATGAAATCACATCACATCCGTTCATGATCATAAAGCCTGACATTCAAATCATGCAAACAGGGGAAATTTTTAAAAAGTTTGGGATATATTAATAAGTAATTTTGTTTGTATTGATAAAGCTATCTCACCATTTTTTAAAAGATTTTATTTATTTATTTGACAGAGATAGAGACAGCCAGCGAAAGAGGGAACACAAGCAGGGGGAGTAGGAGAGGAAGAAGCAGGCTCATAGTGGAGGAGCCTGATGTGGGGCTCGATCCCATAATGCCGGGATCACGCCCTGAGCCGAAGGCAGACGGTTAACCACTGTGACAACCAGGCGCCCCATATCTCACCATTTTTATGGGTTACTACAGGGTTAACTTGTGGCATTTAATGTTAGAGTAAAAAAAAAATCAGTTTTAGATTCCTAACTGAAAGAAGCAAATTTGAAGGATTTAAATTAGATATAAATAGTCAATAATTGAAATATTTCTATGATAATGAAAATCATTAAAATGATCCTAAAATGAAAAAAAAAAAAGGCTACTATCCTTACACTACCAATTGGCCTAAATAAAAGTATCTAATTTTATCACAGTAAAAAAAAGAAACAAATGTAAAATTTAGGATGTCATGACCCTGGAGAAAATCTGACAGACAGGCAGCATATTGGGTCTCTGTCCTGTGTAATAATTCTATAAGCACAAAAGCCCAAAGAGTTTCATTACAGCAAATTAATGTCAGGGGAAGAATAAAAACTGACAGAAATATGGAGGGAACTGTAGAAGTCTAGTACAGCAGGGACCCTTAAGAGGGAGATTTATTGTAGCATAGAATGGAGGAAGTCACCTAAATGGAGGACTGTATGGAAAGAATTACTTTCTATCCTTGCTTTCCAAGTTCTGGGGGTAATTAAAATTGATAATGGCTTTCTCTTACTTCTCCTATCCAGGAAATATCAAATGGATCCAAAAACATTTAAAAAAACCAAAAAACAAAAAAGAAGTAACACGATATAATTTAAGTGTTTGCAAGGAACAACCCTAAAGAAGATGAAGAAAATGTTTTGACAGAAAAATGTGGAGGTCATAGTAGGAAAAGTTGGGAGTGAAAGGCCATAGGAGAAGTTGGGATTGGAAGATCATGTTGGAGAAGTCAAGAATGATGGGCTGTGACAGCTCACAATGGAAGAAGTTGGGGTTAACCTGTCATAGTGGGAGGTCAGGGTTGCCAGACCATGCTCCCATTTGAAGTGTATTCTAAGGGATCACTCCTTTTGTGGAGAAGAATGTAGCCCTTCTTTTTCTTCTCCTATAATGACAAATAGGGCAGTGAGTAGAGATACACTGAAGGCCCACTATATGCCAGGCACCATTTAGATGGTGGAGATACAGTGGTAAACAAGACAGATAAGGCACCTGATCTCCTATGGCCTACATTCTAGCAGGGATGTATTTTTTAGGAAGTACTTTTATTGAGTATTAATTTGTTTCATCTCATTAATCACTACAACCATCAAATGAGGTGATAGGAACTAGGACATTCTCATTTTACAGGAGGAACACAAAACTGCTTATGGTTTTCTTCAAGGGCACATAACTGTAGGTGTTAGAACCAAAATTTGAATCCAAATCGTGTAATTCAGAGTGTGCATGCTTAATCATTATGTTGCCTGCTAACAAGTGGAGAAAAGTTCAGGTGGGTGAGGTAGCCCAGATAGTTGATGACTTTAATATATTATAGCTTTTCACTTAAAAACACCCCCACAAATAATAATGAAAACTACCATTTGTAACACAATCCTTTTTTTTTAAAGATTTTATTTATATGAGAGAGACAGAGAGCATGAGCAGGGATAGGGGCAGAGGGAGAGGGAGAAGCAGACTCGCCATGGAGCAGGGAGCTCCAAGCGTGCTCCATCCCAGGACCCTAGGATCATGACCTGAGCAGAAGGCAGCTGCTTAACTGACTGAGCTATCAAGGTGCCCCTGTAATGCAATCCTTTGATATTCTGGATTATGTTAAGTGTAGATGTTCTATAGGCCTCAAGGAAATCATTCAGATGGGTACTATTACACACATTTTACAGATGGAGAAAGTAAAGCTCAGAGATCTTAAATGATTGGCCAAGGCCACTCAGCAAGTAAGTGTCAGAGTTGAAATCAAAACCCTGTTTGTATGTGAAGAGAAGCAAATATATTCTTGACACAATTTCATATGCTTTCTCAAAACTAAACATGGAATAGTGAAAGATCATTTGTTCTAACTATAAATATATTATTAGACTATTTTTATTTAATTGTAGCATAATATGATGCTATAGGGAAGGAGAAAATAAAATGAAAGAAGCAGTATTGATGCACTCTAGACTCATGCATAACTGGGAGCAAACAGTCAGATCTCCTTGTCATTAGAGCCTTTACTTTACAAAAAAAGTCCTTTCTGTCTTCCCCATCCCATGGTATAACCTACATAAAGCAGTGTGGGAAAAGAAAGACCCAAATAAAAGTTGACGTTAATTTTTAGAATTATTTAAATTTAGAAACTGATGCAGAATTGCAAGCAGTTATGAAGACAAAAATATTTTTCTGTCAACCTGAAAAAAAATTTTAAAAATGAATGCTATGTTTTAACAATATTCTTTTTTCTCAAGGGTCAGAAAAAGATTTTTTTTTTCATAATTCTTAGAACAAGAAAAGTTTTTTACAGTGAATTGTTAGTATATGATTTACTTAATTGCTATATAAATGATTAAACTCCATACAGTCCTTATTTTTCATTTTCATTCTGATCGACAGATGTACTTATCAGAAAAGCTTTTTGAGAAAAGCTATTGAGAAAATCAGCAGTTTTTAGCCCCTAGTCTCTTGCACAATTCTGCATTTTGTTATGCTCTGCCATCAGTTTAATTGGAAGGTTCCTTTGAGAAAATATGATTTATGTATGTTTTATTCGGTAATGTAGAATTTGAAAAAAGGAAAACATTTTTATTACGCTTGTCTCCAGTTTCTTAGCTCAGTGATATACTTTCCTTGGGGGTATATAATGCCAAACCAAGTGTTAAAAAATGGGAAAGAAAACCAGTAATTTTGACTTTGGAGAATGTTACAGTGCAAATTAAATATACTTATTGAATAACACATTTTTGAGTATTTGCTTTGGGTAGTCATCAAACAGAGAGTGATTTCTTTAAATGCAGGAGTTGTAGGAAGTAAAGTGCCAATGGACATGGCACTCCATGTGGTTAATCATGGAGTTCCATTCCTCAGCACGTATGCACAGCCCCTCCTAGAAGACACTTTATAGTTATCATAATCCATGCCTGGATCCAACTCTTGTCCTGGTGACATGGGATGGACTCACTCTAGGAAATTCATTCTCATGTCCTTTCATATAAAGTTCACTGAACTCACTCTGGCTCCTCATTTATGAAATTATCATTTCAATCAGTCTCAGGCAGCCTAGAGTGTGATTGATCTGTGTGTGTGAAGTGAGGAGCTGGTTTATCTACACCACACAGAGCTAGTTTGGTCTTGGAAATCAGCATATCTTTTCTTTTGCCAACATAGTATATATTCATCAGGCCATTAACTTTTCAGCTCTCCCTCCCCCTGTAAACATAAAATTACAAATACAAGACTGCAGCCTCAAATTCAGTGCTGCTATTAATTTTTAAAACAAGTCAAAATTAAATCAATTTTTAAAAATGGCAGCACTAACACAAAGGTCTCAGTAGCCTCAGCTTTTATTGAGTGAGAATTTGAATGTGTCACATTGATAGGAAAGCAACAATTCCATTAAAAATACCTGATTTCCAAGTGGCATTTAAGGAAAAGGGAGATGAATACAAAAACAAATAAAATTGAATAGGGGAGCTCGTTTCATAAATTATAAATGATATAGCTATTAGCAGAGTCATAAAACAAGAAAATAAGGCAATTGGACTGACAGCAGGAAGAGGAAAATTATGTAAATGAAGAGAGCCTTGTTAAATAATCAAGATGAAGGGATTCACTGATTTAGAGGGTAGCAGATTTTGAATTGCTGTTATAATTAATCCTTTTCTCTCAGAAGCTATTCTTTCAAAGGATCCCTTTTACTTGAAACAAATTAAGGTGGGCTAGACAAGATCAGCATGAGTTGAAGCTAAGTAATGCTATAGCTAGCACTAGTTCTAGCAAGATGCTCTAAAAATTGCAAATCCTCGAAATATGAAGTAAAATGACCCACTTCTTTCCCGCAACTACCATGGTTTATGAAGTACTATAACTGATGATAGAGCATTGATGGAACTCACTACCTCTAGCTCTGGGAATGTTGCTGACAGGTAAAACCTCTCGTTTATGCTTAGAGTTTTCTTTATTAATCAATACGCGCCCTTTGTTAACACAACTCTGTGCCTCACCTAGGTTGAAAGGACATACTAGAGCACTCTGTTCTGGTCTGGAAAAAAAAAAAAAGTTCTGATTTCAAGGAGTATATAACATACGTGTGATTATAATAAACTAAAAAATAAAAGGCANCTAGAGCACTCTGTTCTGGTCTGGAAAAAAAAAAGTTCTGATTTCAAGGAGTATATAACATACGTGTGATTATAATAAACTAAAAAATAAAAGGCAAAATATCTCCCACTGCCGCCTACCTAAAAGCATACTGACACACGCACACTTAAATTTCATACATGAAACCAAGTAAGTTATAAAATTTTAGCAAAGATAATGAACCTATTTTCATCTTGGCAAAATTAATTAAATTTATACATGACATAACATGAATGCTCCTTCCAAAGAAGTTGCTTATTCTGATGTTACATTTTTCAGCACATTTCAATATCCTTTCATTTATGGAACACTAAAATATCTGTGTTTGATTTTTATTCTGACTTCATTTGTAGATAATAAACTCATCTATATGCATAATTCCTGCATGGGGGTATAAAGCAACAACTCTGAGTGGATTATTGACCCTAAGAAACTGAGGCCGAGAGATGTTAAATAATTTATCTAAGCCTCCACAGTTACTTTCTGGAGGAACTTGACTTTGAACCATAACCTTAGCCACTACATTGTACTCCTTCTTTAATATTTTTTCAAATAAGATATTGAATTGGATTTTCAATGTTACAAAAAATTGTCTGTTTATTTAATCATATATATTTTTTCATTCACTATATCCCCACTTATTCCTCATGGAAATGATTTGTTTGANTAATATTTTTTCAAATAAGATATTGAATTGGATTTTCAATGTTACAAAAAATTGTTTATTTAATCATATATATTTTTTCATTCACTATATCCCCACTTATTCCTCATGGAAATGATTTGTTTGAAGATACATGTTTGTAATCACTGACTCTATTTTGGAAAAAAAAAAGAGCATTTGGGTATTCATGCCAACTTAATGGCTCAAATATTTTATTCTGTAGATACAGACATTCTGGTATAGACAACACATTAATTAATTATGTTTTATTCTATCAAGCCAATTACTATAACTGAATAAATCAGACCTCATCTAGTGAAAGCTGCAATTCATGGTGCATTTTATTCCGAGAGTATTTCTTGAAGTGAGAGACAAGTACAGAAAATCAGCAGCACTAAGAAATTTTTAAAAACTCTGAGTGCAAATATTATGCAGGGCTTAGTACATTTCATAAAAATTGTGATCATGTTAAATGTATTTATTATCCTCTATCTTTTAGAATTTTGTTATTGAAAAGTGATAGAAGAATAGCTCAAAATATTCATTTATCCAAGTGTTAGATCATAAAAACATAGAAGCTGTAAAACACACAATGTCTCAATGCAATGGAAACTTCAGAACTGTATTTCTTTTAAACCTAATTCAAAGTGGAATCTTTAAAATATTTTCCCAATTCTTTTAAAAATATATTTTCTGTTAATTTCAAAATTACTATTTAAAACAACTAGAAACTCACAATGAGATAAACATTAAGGCTCAAATACATAAATGGGTAAATGAATATGCAGTTCACAGAACACAGAACTGAAAAATATAATTCAAAAGTATGTTCAATTTTACTTGTAAGCATAGAGATGCAAATTGTTCCTCCCCCTTCTTATTTGCAAACTAACATGAGTAACATTCAAAGGTGGTGAACATGCAGTGAGATGGGTATCCTGATGCATAGCAGGTGTGTTATAAAGGCCTACAGTTTCCCAGAAATTAACTGAGTGATATCTATGAGTGCCTAATATTTACGATTTTTATTCCATATTTTTACTTTTAGAAAGCATTTCAAGAAAACAATTAGGAACATAAAAATGCCTACAAATACTAAAAAAAAAAATCCTTAAGTGGCATTTTTATAAATATTTAAAAATGGAAGAAGCTTAAGTCCACAAAACAAGGGAATTATTCAATAAATTAGGTTACAGTCATGGAATAGTATATTACATAGTCGTTAAAATTATGTTCATAAAGTTTAAAGCAAAAGAAAATCTTTGTTTTAAAAATAGTGTTAAAAAGAAAATCTCAACTCTATAAAATATGAATACACATAAGAAAATCAGGATTGTAACAGCAGGTAAGAATAAATACCTCTCATTGGTGTAATCTGTAGATTATTTTTACTACCTTCTTTATGTTTTCAAAATTTGGGACTGAATATATACTACACTTAAAATGATATGTTTTATGTATGTCTATGCATATTTATGCTATAATACATACACACATATAAATACAAACATATTTATATTTTATAAACTTTTACTATTTAAACATCAAGCTCCTTTATTGTTACTATATATTCTTTTTTTTTTTTTT
>NC_048219.1:112111218-112180029 GCF_002007445.2 Ailuropoda melanoleuca
TGGCCTCGGCCACAGAATTAATACATATGGATGTATCCCAATTATCAGAAATGGAATTCAGAGCAACAATGGTCAAGATGATGAGTAAACTTGAAAAAAGCATCAGAGAAAGCGTTGCTGAGAATATAGAATCCCTAAGGGCAGAAATGAGAGCGAATCTGACAGAAATTAAAAACTCAGTGGGCCAAATACAGTCAAAACTAGAGGCTCTGACGGCCAGGGTCACCGAGGCAGAGGAACGCGTTAGCGAATTGGAGGATGGGTTAGTAGAAGAAAAAACGAAAATAGAAGCTGGTCTTAAAAAAATCCACGCCCACGAATGTAGATTACGGGAGATTACTGACTCTATGAAACGATCCAATGTCAGAATCATCGGCATCCCTGAAGGGGTGGAGAAAAACAGAGGTCTAGAAGAGATATTTGAACAAATTGTAGCTGAAAACTTCCCTAATCTAGCAAGGGAAACAAGCATTCGTGTCCAAGAGGCAGAGAGGACCCCATCCAAGCTCAACCAGGACAAACCTACGCCACGGCATGTCATAGTGCAATTCGCAAATATTAGATCCAAGGATACAGTATTGAAAGCGGCCAGGGCAAAGAAATTTCTCACGTACCAAGGCAAAGGTATCAGGATTACGTCAGACCTGTCTACAGAGACCTGGAATGAGAGAAAGGCTTGGGGGGGCATTTTTAAAGCTCTTTCAGAGAAAAACATGCAGCCAAGGATCCTTTATCCAGCAAAGCTGTCATTCAGAATTGATGGAGAAATAAAGACGTTCCAAAATCGCCAATCATTAACCAATTTCGTAACCACGAAACCAGCCCTACAGGAGATATTAAGGGGGGCTCTATAAAGGTAAAAAGGCCCCAAGAGTGATACAGAGCAGCAAGTCACAACCGATACAAAGACTTTAAAGAGAAATGGCATCATTAAAATCATATCTGTCAATAATCTCTATCAATCTAAATGGCTTAAACTCTCCCATAAAACGCCACAGGGTTGCAGATTGGATAAAAAGACATGACCCATCCATTTGCTGTCTACAAGAGACTCATTTTGAACCCAAAGATGCATTCAGACTTAGAGTAAGGGGATGGAGTACCATCTTCCACGCAAATGGACCTCAAAAGAAAGCTGGAGTAGCAATTCTCATATCAGATAGACTGGATTTTAAACTAGAGGCCATAGAGAGAGATACAGAAGGGCACTATATTATTCTTAAAGGAAGTATTCAACAAGTGGATATGACAATTATTAATATATATGCCCCCAACAGGGGAGCAGCAAGATACACAAGCCAACTCTTAACCAAAATAAAGAGACATATAGATAAGAACACAGTAATAGTAGGGGACCTCAACACCCCACTATCAGAAATAGACAGAACACCCTGGCAAAAACTAAGCAAAGAATCAAAGGCTTTGAATGCCATACTCGACGAGTTGGACCTCATAGATATATATAGAACACTACACCCCAGAACCAAAGAATACTCATTCTATTCAAATGCCCATGGAACATTCTCAAGAATAGATCATGCTCTGGGACACAAAACAGGTCTCAGCCAATACCAAAAGATTGAAATTATCCCCTGCATATTCTCAGACCACAACGCTCTGAAATTGGAACTCAACCACAAGGAAAAACCTGGAAGAAACTCAAACACTTGGAGGCTAAGAACCATCCTGCTCAAGAATGACTCGATAAACCAGGAAATCAAAAAACAAATTAAACAATTTATGGAGACCAACGAGAATGAATACACAACGGTCCAAAACCTATGGGATACTGCAAAGGCAGTCCTAAGGGGGAAATACATAGCCATCCAAGCCTCACTCAAAAGAATAGAAAAATCTAAAATGCAGTTTCTATATTCTCACCTCAAGAAACTGGAACAGCAACAGAGGGACAGGCCTAACCCACTGACAAGGAAGGAGTTGACCAAGATTAGAGCAGAAATCAATGAATTAGAGACCAGAACCACAGTAGAGCAGATCAACAGGACTAGAAGCTGGTTCTTTGAGAGAATCCATAAAATTGATAGACCACTGGCAAAACTTGTCCAAAAACAAAGAGAAAGGACTGAGATTATTAAAATTATGACTGAAAAGGGAGAGGTCACGACCAGCACCATTGAAATTGCAAGGATTATTAGAAACTTTTATCAACAGCTATATGCCAAAAAACTAAACAATCTGGAAGAGATGGAGGCCTTCCTGGAAACCTATAAACTACCAAGACTGAAACAGGAAGAAATAGATTTCTTAAATAGGCCAATTAACTATGAAGAAATTGAGTCAGTGATAAACAACCTTCCAAATAATAAAACTCCAGGCCCAGACGGTTTTCCTGGGGAATTCTACCAAACATTCAAAGAAGAAATAATACCTATTCTCCTAAAGCTATTTCAAAAAATAGAAACAGAAGGAAAGCTACCAAACTCATTCTATGAGGCTAATATTACCTTGATCCCCAAACCAGGCAAAGACCCCCTCAAAAAGGAGAATTACAGACCGATTTCTCTAATGAATATGGATGCCAAAATCCTCAACAAGATCCTTGCTAATAGAATCCAACAGTACATTAAAAGGATTATCCATCATGACCAAGTGGGATTCATACCTGGGATGCAAGCATGGTTCAACACTCGCAAATCAATCAATGTGATACATCATATCAACAAGAAAAGACTCAAGAACCATATGATCCTCTCAATTGATGCAGAAAAAGCATTTGACAAAATACAGCATCCTTTCCTGATTAAAACCCTTCAGAGTGTAGGAATAGAGGGTACATTTCTCAATCTCATAAAAGCCATCTATGAAAAGCCTACTGCAAGCATTATTCTCAATGGGGAAAAGCTGGAAGCCTTTCCCTTAAGATCAGGAACACGACAAGGATGCCCACTCTCGCCACTATTATTCAACATAGTACTAGAAGTCCTTGCAACAGCAATCAGAAGACAAAAAGGGATCAAAGGTATCCAAATCGGCAAAGAAGAAGTCAAACTGTCTCTCTTTGCAGATGACATGATACTCTATATGGAAAACCCAAAGGAATCCACTCCCAAACTATTAGAAGTTATAGAACAATTCAGTAAGGTGGCAGGATACAAAATCAATGCCCAGAAATCAGTTGCATTTCTATACACGAATAACGAGACTGAAGAAAGAGAAATTAGGGAATCCATCCCATTTACAATAACACCAAAAACCATGCGTTACCTTGGAATTAACTTAACCAGAGACGTAAAGGACCTATATGCTAGAAACTATAGATCACTTTTGAAAGATATTGAGGAAGACATAAAAAGATGGAAAAATATTCCATGCTCATGGATTGGAAGAATTAACATAGTTAAAATGTCCATACTACCCAGAGCAATCTACACTTTCAATGCTATCCCGATCAAAATACCGAGGACATTTTTCAAAGAACTGGAACAAATAGTCCTTAAATTTGTATGGAACCAGAAAAGGCCCCGAATCTCCAAGGAACTGTTGAAAAGGAAAAACAAAGCTGGGGGCATCACAATGCCGGATTTCGAGCTGTACTACAAAGCTGTGATCACAAAGACAGCATGGTACTGGCACAAAAACAGACACATCGACCAATGGAACAGAATAGAGAACCCAGAAATGGACCCTCGGCTCTTTGGGCAACTAATCTTTGATAAAGCAGGAAAAAACATCCGGTGGAAAAAAGACAGTCTCTTCAATAAATGGTGCTGGGAAAATTGGACAGCTACATGCAAAAGAATGAAACTTGACCACTCTCTCACACCATACACAAAAATAAACTCCAAATGGATGAAAGACCTCAATGTGAGACAGGAATCCATCAAAATTCTAGAGGAGAACATAGGCAACAACTTCTATGACATCGGCCAGAGCAACCTTTTTCACGACACATCTCCAAAGGCAAGAGAAATAAAAGATAAAATGAACTTATGGGACTTTATCAGGATAAAGAGCTTCTGCACAGCCAAGGAAACAGTCAAAAAAACTAAGAGACAGCCCACGGAATGGGAGAATATATTTGCAAAGGACACCACAGATAAAGGACTGGTATCCAAGATCTACAAAGAACTTCTCAAACTCAATACACGAGAAACAAATAAACAAATCATAAAATGGGCAGAAGATATGAACAGACACTTTTCCAATGAAGACATACAAATGGCTAACAGACACATGAAAAAATGTTCAAAATCATTAGCCATCAGGGAAATTCAAATCAAAACCACACTGAGATACCACCTTACGCCAGTTAGAATGGCAAAGATAGACAAGGCAAGAAACAACAATTGTTGGAGAGGATGTGGAGAAAGGGGATCCCTCCTACATTGTTGGTGGGAATGCAAGTTGGTACAGCCACTCTGGAAAACAGTGTGGAGGTCCCTTAAAAAGTTAAAAATTGAACTACCCTATGACCCAGCCATTGCACTACTGGGTGTTTACCCCAAAGATACAGACGTAGTAAAGAGAAGGGCCATATGCACCCCAATGTTCATAGCTGCATTGTCCACAATAGCCAAATCATGGAAGGAGCCGAGATGCCCTTCAACAGATGACTGGATTAAGAAGCTGTGGTCCATATATACAATGGAATATTACTCAGCTATCAGAAAGAACGAATTCTCAACATTTGCTGCAACATGGACGGCACTGGAGGAGATAATGCTAAGTGAAATAAGTCAAGCAGAGAAAGACAATTATCATATGATTTCTCTCATCTATGGAACATAAGAACTAGGATGATCGGTAGGGGAAGAAAGGGATAAAGAAAAGGGGGGTAATCAGAAGGGGGAATGAAACATGAGAGACTATGGACTATGAGAAGCAAACTGAAGACCTCAGAGGGGAGGGGGGTGGGGGAATGGGATAGACTGGTGATGGGTAGTAAGGAGGGCATGTACTGCATGGTGCACTGGGTGTTATACGTAACTAATGAAGCATCGAACTTTGCATCGGAATCCGGGGATGTACTGTATGGTGACTAACATAATATAATAATAAAATTAAAAAAAAAAAGTCTGACCTTGTTATATTCTCACCCATTTTTTTCTTCATCCTCAATCATTTAATTTTTTTGAGAATATTTTGTGTCAATAACAATCAGAAACAAAACTGATTCTTTTTTCCAGTTTTATTGAGATGCAATTGACAATCGCACTATATTAATTTAAAGTTTAAAATACAATGATTTGATATACATATACATTGTGAAATGATTACCACAATAAGTTTAGTAAACATCCATCACCTCAAATAGTTATAATCTTTTTTTAAGATTTACCCTCACAGCAACTTTCAAATATACAATACAACTGTTAACTATATTCACTATGTTATACTTACATCACAAGAACTTATTTATTTTATAACTGGAAGTTTGTACTTTTTGATTACTTTCACCCATTTCCCTGAACCCCCAACTCCCAACTCTGGCAACCACCAATCTGTTCTCTGTTTCTATGATAAGAGTTTGGTTTTATAAAATTCCACATATAAGTAAGATCATACAGTATTTGTCCTTCTTTATTAGAATTATCTCACTTGGCATAATGCCCTTAATGTCCATCCATATTGTCACAAATGGCAGGATTTCCTTCTTTCATATTACTGAATAATATTCATATATATGTAATATAATTATATTTTATGTGTGTGTATATATAAAATATATATATATCAAATTTTATTTATCTATTTATCCTTCAATGGATTCTTAGGTTGTTTCCATTATTTCCATTGAAATAACACTGCAATGAACATGGGTGTGCAGACCACTTTGAGATAGTGATTTTGTTCCTTTGTGATATATATCCAGACGGGAATGGATGGATCATATGGTGTTTCTATTTTAATTTTTTGACAACCTCCATACTGTTTTCTACTGTGGCTGCACTAGTGTATATTCCCATCAACAGTGCACAAGTGTTCCCTTTTCTCCATACCTTTGCAAACACTTGTTACCTCTTGTCTTTTTGATGATAGCCATTCTAATCTGTACGAGGTGATATTTTGGTTTTCATTTTCATTTCCCTGATGATGAGTAATGCTGTGCACCTTTTCATGTCCCTATTGATCATTTGTGTATATTATTTGGAAAAATGTCTATTTAGTTCCTCTGCCCATTTTTTAATTGAGTTGTTTTGTGTTTTTTTGTTTTTTAGTTTTTGGTGGGTTTTTTTGCTATTGAGTTGTATGAGCTCTTTATATATTTTGAATATTTACTACTTATCAGATACATGATATGCAAATATTTTCTTCCATTCAATAGTTGCTTTTTCATTTGGTTGATAGTGTCCTTTGCTGTGCAAAAACCTTTTAGTTTGGTGTAGTCCCATTTTTTATTTTTGTTTTTGTTCCTTTTGATTTTGGTGCCAGATACAAAAAAATCATTGCCAAGACTGATATCAGGGAGCTTACACCCTATGTTTTCTTTTAGGAGTTGTATGATTTCAGATCTATGTTCAAGTCTTTAAACCATTTGAATTGATTGTTCCTGAATAGTATAAGATAATGGTCTGATTTCATTCTTTTGCATGTGACTTTCCAGTTTTCCAACACTATTTGTTGAAGATACTGCCTTTTCCTCATTGAATATTCTTGGTTCCTTGTCATAAATTAATTAACCAAATATGCTTAAGTTTATCTCTGGGCTCTCTATTCTGTTCCATTGATCTATGTATCTGTTTGTATGCCAATACTCTACATTTCGATTACTATAGTTTTGTAATATAGTTTGAAAACAGTAAGAGTAATTCTTCTGGCTTTGTTCTTCTTTCCGAGGATTGCTTCAACTACTTGGGGTTGTTTTTGGTTCCATACAAATTTTAGAATTTTTTTTCCTATTTTTATGAAAATGCCATTAGAATTTTGATAGGAAATACATTAAATCTGTAGACTGTTTCAAGTAGTATGAACATCTTAGCAATATTAATTCTTCCAATCCATGAGCATGGAAGACGACTTTTCTATATTTTGCCTTCAATTTCTTTCATCAATGTCTTATAGTTTTCAGTGTACAGATGTTTAACCTCCTTGGATAAATTTACTCCTACGTATTTATTTTGATACAATTTATTTGTTTAAATAAGGTTGCTGCCCCCTTTTCTCTCTTTCTCCTTCTGGGACTTCTATGACATGAATATCAGTCCTCTAGATGCTGTCCCATAAATCCCTTAAGCTGCCTTTGCTCTTTTTAATTCTTTGTTCTTTTTGCTCCTCTGATTGGATGAATTTTACCACCTACCTTTGAGTTTGCTGTTCTTTATACTCATTTTAGTATGCTGTTGAACCCCCTTTATTGAATTTTTTGGTGCAGTTCTTATATTCTTTAGTTTTGTGATTTCTGTTTGGTACTTCTTTTTTTCTGTGTCTTTGTTGAAGCTCTCATTTTGTTTATTCAGTGTTCTCCTGACTTGAGTGAGCACCTTTATGACCATTATTTTGAACTCTTTATCCAGTAATTCACTTACTTTTTTCTTTTCATCAGAGTTGTTCTGGAGTTTTATCTTGTTCTTTTGTTTGGAATATATTTTGTTTTTTCAATTTCCTTGACTCTCTGTGTTGGTTTCTGCATATTAGATAAATCAGCCACATTGCCAAGTTTTGATGGAGTGGTCTTGTGTAAGAGGTAAACCATATCACTCAACCCTTCCCTAGATCTTTGTTTTCTCTCACACCTTTGTGGTTATTTAAGCAGCCTATTTTATTTTTAATGACTTTAAGTAGTTGAGAGTGTGCCAAGACCTGTCAATTCCCAAAGGGGAAGATGTCAGACAGCACATACATGCAGGCTGTTTGGAAGCTGGACCTACAGGCAGCAGCTTTTAATGTATTTAATTGGTCTTTTCAAGGAAAGACTGAAAAATGGGCCTTTCTATCTGCTCCCTCCATACTGTGCCTTGGGAGGGTACCTGCTTAAGAACTGTTTTTTGTGGCTGCTATAGAGCCATGGGACCTTCAAACACAAGTCCCACTGGGCACCACACCCAGGTAATCAAGGAGTGTATCCACTGGGCAGCAGCTGCAAAAGTGAGGGCATCAAGCTCCTTCCCAGGAGACACCATTGAGGTAAAGGGAAATGTGGTAACAGCACACACCATCGTCCTTGATTTCCAGGGAGAATTACAGCCAGCTCCTAGATGTGTGGTATGTTAGAAGCCTGACCCTCAGGTAGCAGCTTTTAAAGTATGCGAATAGGCCTCATTCAAGGAAAGACTGCGAGAAGGGTGTTTCTGTCTGCTCCCTGTATGCTGAGCCCTGTGGGGATAGCCACAGCAAGTCCTCACAAGCCTGTTAAGTATTATTTCTTTGTTTACCAGTCTTGTGGGTCTCCTGCATGCAAGCCCTGTTGGCTTGCAGAGATAGGTGTTTTGGGGGCTCAACAATCAGGTAAAAGTCTTAAAAGTCTGGGTGCTAGATGTGGGGTCCAAACCCTTCATGCCACAGGGAGAAGCTGAGTTGTGAGCTTTTTTCCAGTAGTATGTCACTGTGCCAATGGTGGGGTGTATGGTTTGAGTGTGTTTTAGCTTTTCCTACCCATTTCTATGTAGGTATTTTCTCTTTCACCTATGTGTACAGAGGAATTGCTCTGTGTGTAGCTGTAGATTTGGTGTGCTTATTGGAGAAAAGTGAGCCCAGGAGGCTCTTATGTCACCATCTTTTTTTTTTTAAGATTTTATTTATTTATTTGAGAGAGAGAGAGAGCATGAGCGGGTGGATGGGCAGAGGGAGATGGAGAGAGAGAATCTTAAGCAGACTCCCTCCTGATCACGAAGCCTGTTGTGGGGCTCAGTCCCACAACCCTGAGATCATGACCTGAGCTGAAATCACGAGTCAGATGCCCAACTGACTGAGCCACCCAGTCACCCCTATGTCACCATCTTTTGACTAGAAACTCATAAAAATGATTCTTAATCCTTTAAAAATGTGTGTGTGTGTGCATGTGTGTATGTGTGTAGAAAGAAAGAGAGAGAGATATTGCCCTCAGAAAATTAAAGGCTACCTTTACTACCAATATTTTTCTGAATATATTTGTGTTAGCATTTATTTATTTACTCATTCATTTATTGATTTGTTCAGAAAATCTTTATGGTACAATTTAGATATGTCCACCTCTTTGTGTGAGGAGGACTGCGACAGTGAACCCAACTCACTTCTTCACCTTACGAACTAAAGGGAGACCATTTACTACAAATATCAATTATTATAACCCATATTTTACCCTTAGCCCACAGCCTTCCAACGTGCTCTTTAATACATGTTAAGGCACTCAATGAATTAAAGTCAAAATTGAAATCTATTTAACTCAGATAAGTAAATGATTCAAACAATGAAGCTAATAAAATTTTAAATCAATAAAACTTACATGCATTCTTTTTGGCCTCCTTTTAAATACACTGTGTGATTTCATGTTCTCTAGTACATTTTGTTAAAAACCATTTGATGAGAAATATCTAAACCAAAATTGGCCTTGATGGAATACTGTACCCTCTTCTTAAAGAAAAAGAAGATTCATCTTTCCCTAAGCCATATAGTGTACATTGTCTTATTAAATCAGAATACCAATATCAATATCAATAAGCCATAAAAATGGATTTGCTTGCCTCGTAATGCTATGAACATCTTTAGACATAATTATAAACTATTTATTAAATCATTTTCAACCTAATTTTAAATTAAAAGAAAAAAGAGATGATTAGTAAATTAAAATATAAAAGGCAATCAGGTCTCAAATTGAAGTCTTCAGTACTGTTCATTTTTTAAAATTTTATTTTAAAGAAGAAAATAAGGATTTGATGATATGATTGCAAAGACAAGATAAAAAAATAAGATCAAAAAGTAAACCATGTAGATTTTAAAATTAACATCTTTAATGCAATTTTCCCTTTTAAGGCATAATTACCAATCTTTATGACATCTTCCTGTATTTCAGAATTGAAGAATTGATTTGCATTTAAAATTGAAATAAGAATGTATATTATTATTTAAAAAGGTCTGCAGAATTAATTTCAACATAAATTTACTTTTCCTGTCTCTTAAGAGTCTATACAAGGAAGAAAAGTTATGAACAAAAGAATCAATTTTTTTTCCATTTTGAGACAAAGAATATGCTATATCCCCTCTCGAAAATTTGAATTTTTCTATTTTTCCCCTTAAGAACAGAGTTTTGCAAGCTGTAAAGTCTTGAAAAGATACTACGACAGAGTAAAATTTGGAATCACTATTGCTTAATAACATTTATATTATTTAAATTAGATTCATTTGACTTCATTTCAACTGATTATTTTATATATTTATAAAAGTTATGATTACCTTTTATGGCACAATTGGAATGGGTTTCCCATCTCATTTACCAAATCCCAAAGTCCCAGAGTACACTACTTGTCAATAGAGTCATTATTGAGATTCTAAGTACTGACATAAATTACATCAAAATCTAATAGTATGGCTTGACATCTTCTGATAGGGGATTTAACAAATCAAAATGTAGAAAAATATGCCCATCCAATTTTACATAGCAGAATTCAGAATGCTTTATCAAATAGGTACTTATACTATAATTTGTTGGAATGAAAAACCGCCTTGTCCATAGTCAGGAATAAACAGAAACCATTGCAAATGGCAAGACTATAGGGAATGCAGTAGAATGACCATTCATATGTATTCCTATCTGCTTCTAATAAATGAGTGTGATTTGTGCAAATAAATCATAAAAAAACCATTTTAGCAATCAGTAAAAATAGCAATTTGTTAACATGTTTCACAAATTAAGGATAATAAAGTTAATTTTTACACTGATATGTACCCAACCCATCTGTTATATAATCACACATCAATCCAAGGAAAGCTAGACTACATATAAATCAACAGCTAATACATCTCGAAAGAACAAAGGTATCTTTGGCAATGTCTGTCCATACCCACCTGTGGATTAGTTTGCTTATAGAGAGATATCCTGTGGATTATCCTGGGGCACTACACTTAGCCTTGATCTTTTCTAAGTCACATCAATCATGTGATCATAAATGTAGTAGGACATTAATAAAATTAATGCCTGACTCAAAAATGAAAGAGAACATATATAGAGATTACAGAAAAGAATCCAAAAAAAGAGATACTTGGAGTCCTTGGGTGGCTCAGTCAGCTGGGTGTCTGCCTTTGGCTCAGATCATGGTCTCAGGACCTGAGATCAAGCCCCACTTCAGGCTCCCTGCTCAGTGAGGAGTCTACTTCTCCCTCTGCCTTGCCCCACCAGCCTGCTTGTGTACACACTCTCTCTCAACCTCTCTCTCAAATACATAAATAAAACCTTTAAAAAGGTAAAAAAGAGATACTTATTTAGTGTAACATTTTAACAAATTACAGTTTAATAGAATGTTAATGATAGCTACCATTTATTGATCTATTATATCCTAGAGTTTATATTAAGATTTTAAATATATTATCCTATTTCATCTTTACAAAAACACTGCAGAGTAATTATTAACATCCATGTTCAACAAATGAGGAAAATGCTTAGAATTTTTTAGCAACTTGCTCCAGCTCAGACAGGTTCAAAGTCAGCATTGAAAGCCAGATATGGACACAAAACCAGGATTTTATCCTTTGTTTTATGCTTCCTCCCATCTAAGTTTCAGAAATCTAACAGTTCATAAAAAGAGAAAAAAGGTAAACATATGCAAATAAGATCAAAATATTTGTTTACAAGGAGGTCACTATAAGTATTGTACACTTGCCAAAAGCATTTAAGACATTGTAGAGCTCAATTATAAAAGTGAAGTGTAAAGAACAAAGAATACAAAGTTCTTAATCGATGACTTCAATGAACCCTACCTAGAGTTCTATATTAAATTCTGGGACTTGTGCTTTCAGCGGAACGCTGATGAACAGGAGAGCTGCCATAAAACAAGGGTAGTAAGAATGTAATGACTGCTATTATTATAGCCGCCTTTCATTGAACACATGTTATATGCCTGGTGCTATCTTTGTACTTTACAAAGTTCTCTCATTTAATCCTCACCATATTCCTGGGAGCTGGGTGTGATTTTCCTTATTTTACAAAAGAGAAAACTGGAGCTAAGGAAGATTATGTAATTCTCCTGAGACAACCAAACTAATATATATCAGAGTTGGTGTTTACCTAACAACAAAGCCGGGACACTTCCTATTATACTACCTTGTAATGCTGAAAAGAAATGAGGATGTTTGGTATTAAAGAGACAAACATTAGGAGGGTTAGGCTTATATTATAGCACAATTCTAAAACACTAAACTAGAAACAATTAGAAGATGGTAAAAGAAGACAAATTTACCTACAGTAAGGATTTTCTATTGATCAGGCAAGTTGGAATATGTAATTTTAAGCCATCCCAACATGACATCTTGCCCCTTGATGCTATTTTCCCCCACGATATCTCATTTCTAACTCATGGAGTTTTTACTTGCAGTTCTCTCACCCTGGAGTGTTCTTACATTGTATCTTCTCTCTGAGGAGGTAGCATTTGAGCTGAGCCTTAGTGATAAGAGGCATCTCTGCTCTCGGAAAAGTAACCCTGATCTCATTACCACATTGCCTTTGTTTATTTATCGTTGATTTGTTGATTGTCTTTCTCCCCACTAGAATGAATGTTCCAAGAGAATGCAGATGACAACTGTTGTTAAGGTATGGAGCAGACACTCAGTGAATATTTGTCGAATACTGAATAAATGTTGTTAAAGCTATCATGCCTTAGATGGAGTAGTTCTCTTTCACTCTAAGAATCTATGGTCTCCTTTTAGTCAGATAAATAAATAAAGGCAGCAAATGGGAGATGGTCAGCATAAGGACTGTATGTGCTCTCAAAACAGCTTAAAACTACAAAAGCCACACTAAGATTGGTTTTAAGAACAAGCAAATGTACAATTGTATCATAGAACTTGTAAAAAAAAAAAAAAGAACCTCTAAAGAATTGTGCAAAAGAGTTAGGATGGTCTTAACATAACTTGATTTTTAACTATATTCAATACAAATTTTCAAAACCCACACACTGTGCTTCTTGTGTGACAGTGTTTGTAGGAAACATGGCAATAAAATAATATTCCTAATGCCTATCTACAAAAGAAACAAAAGTGTGCATTAGCACCATGATAAATAACATTTTCTTAATGTTTCTGATGTGTTAGGGATAGTGCAGAACATTATGCATGTATTTTCTTTTTTAATACTCAAAGCGCACCTATTTCTAAGACAGTATTTCTAAGTAATAATTCTTCAGCTTGATGGAGAAGTGTTGTTGAACCATAGCGACATAAGAAATTTGATCAGAGTTGTACCGTTTATTAGCGATGAAGTCATATTTAGACTTTAGGTCACTCTGACCCCATAGTCTCACTACTGAATGCTAATCACTATACAATCTCATCCTAAATGTCATTAAAGCAAAACAGAATATCTCCAATATCTCTCAGAGTAGAAACATACATCTGAAAATTATTATACTTTTTTTCCCAAATTTAAGATTTATACATCAAGAACTCACTTTTGAGGACAATCTGAGCTAGTTGTTTCTTTTTCAGGTTCCAAAAAATACTATGGGGAATTATAAGGAGAAGAGAGTAAACTACACCTCTTTGTGGTAAGCAAGTGATAGATCTACTGTACTTCATTCTCCTCTTCTCAAAAGTACCCCAATGTTTGAGAGGCTGCTCTGTAGAAGAGGAACATCTTATGCTGTGAGGTTATAGAGGAAGAATGAGGATCAATCATTGATGTTACAGGAAAAGAGATTTTGTCTTAATGCAAGGGAGAAATTTCTATTAAGTTGGGAAATGAGCTGCCCTGAGAGTTGTGACTGCCATATTAATGAAGAGATACTTTTAGAGACAAGTAAAGTATTATTGAAGTTACTAGAAAAGGGGTCAGCGAGTTTTTTCTGCGAAAGTACAGACAGCATTTTAATCTTTGCTGGCAATAAGGCCTCTGTTGCAGCTACTCCACTCTGCCTCTGTAGTGCAAAATAGCCATAGAGATTATGGAAGTGAATGGGTCTGGCTGTGTCAAAACAAAATTTTATTCATACAAACAGGCCACCGGACAGATTTAGCTTGGGGGTGAAGTTTGCCAATCCCTGTTATAGAGTGCATTATTCTGAATATGCTCACAGCTATTACAAAACCTCCAAATTTCAGTGGTTTAGTATAGGGATTAGCAAACTAGGACCGCAGACTTATCTGTCCCACAGACTGTAAATGATTCACAAGCTAAGAATTATTTTTACATTTTTAAAGGTCTAAGAAGGAGAACAAGAAGAGGAAGAAGAAGGAGGAGGAGGGAAAAAAAAGATAAGTGACAGACATTTGGTCCACAAACCCTAAAATACTTACAAAGTGGGTCTTTTACAGAAAAAGTGTACCAACCTGAACAGATGTGCCTTATTAGCTTTCCTCCAAGCAGACTCAAGGATTCAGGCCCCTTGTATTTTCTATGCTGAGCTCTTTCACATGGGCCAACAGGTTTACCATGGCTTGGGGGAGAAAAGCATAAGAAAGACACATAGAACCTAACTCTCCTATTGAAGAAGTGACAGTCATTATTTCTGCTTACATTTTATTAGCCAGAGTTAATCATGTCTTTGCTTAGATGAAAGAGGACTGAAAAACATATGCTTGGGTGGATAGCTTTACCACAGCACCTACTTCAAACCACGGAAGAAGAACATGAATCTTTGGAGGGCAGAGTTGCCTTTACCATATAGAAGCAATATGCAGATCAGATTTGCAGCTTGGAACAGATATGCTCCAATAGGCATTTCAGTTAAGAGACGTGATATTTCTATGTTTATACAATCCTAAAAGTTGTAGACATAACAATATTTATAAGCTAGACAGAGGCTGATTCTCCCCAACACTCTCCCCCATAACTTCTTGCTTTTCCTTGATTAGAAATGGCATGGTAGCTTTCCAAAAACAATATCTAATAACTTTGTTTCTCATAAAGCTTTTCATGTATTTATGCTTTTATAAAGAATCTCAGTATTACATACTTATATGACAAATTTACAAGTCTGAGTCTTAATTAGATACATATTTCAAATGAATTAGAAATGATGCAATCATATGTTTTTTGTCTGGATTTTTAAAAATTTGTCTTTTGAATATTTCAATTTAGCCTCTATTTTCTGTGTTTTTACCTCATTTCATCACCCATATCTTTGCATATTCACTAAGTCACGCCTTTTGTGATGGATTCTCAGTTATTAAGTTTCTACAGTTATCAGCAACAAAAAATAGGACCACAATTTTTCAAAATGATATTTTTCATCACATTATTGTTTCAGTGCTCATTCTCACAGACTTATCAGGAGAGAGAGAGAGACTGAAATCTGGAATAAATCTTGCTACTTGTTGTTGTAAACATCATTAAAGGTGTGAGAGACTAATTGACAGGACTTTAAAAATGAATCTCTATTTTAAGAGAAAATGGTGTAATCACTCAAATAATTAAGTAAAAAGAACAGTGGCAGTAATAGGAACTACAGACAAGTGATCAACAAAATAGTCATTAAATCAGACAAAACTGAGGGATAACAGAAAGAACCAAATAGTCTACTGAGACGAAAATGAAAGAAATAAGTTAATCTTCAGAATTTATCAAGACAACAAAAGCAGTAAAAAGTACACTACATGATTCAACATCATCAACTAAAATTACCTTAAAAAGGCAAGATCAACCAATAATTTAAGTTACCTCTACTGTATCTGTACAATGCAAGAGAAAAGTTGTTAAATGGCAGGGTTAGCTGAATTCTTTGAAGAACAAAGTAAAAAAGGTGGTAAAATCAAAGTAAGAAATACCTGGTGACTAGAAATACTCACAAGGAACCCATTACTGTATTTCTTAACTTTTTTGATATGTATGAAGCACTGTAACATTTCATGTATCTACCTTAAAAGACAGTATTACCACTGGGTTCAGAAAATACTATACTTAAGGTAGAAGAATTTCTTAACTTCATTTTCTTAGTTTTGTTGCTGTTTTGTTTTGTTTTTCATGTGTGCTATTGTGAGAAAGCCCAGAAATAACCACCAGGCAATCAAACACATTCTTGTAAGGTTAACCATTTTGTTATAATGATGTAAGTGTTGGTTTGAATGTTGAATTAGTAGTCTTATTTGCTGGAATAAAGTGAAAAATCAAACATCTGAGCATTATCTACAGTCAATGAATCAGAACCTTAGCTCCATTCAACTGTACCAAAGGAAAATTACTGGATTTTGTTTTTAGTGGAATATTGGCACAATGAGGGTACTCTGTAACAAAGCCATCACTGCTGTACTTACTGGGTGCCTATAACGGAAATGCTGCCCCTCTCTCCTCTTTCAGAAGAATTATCCAGTCTTCCTGGGACCTATAATCTGTTGAAGATACTGTCTTCTCTCAAAAGTCAGTGTGTGCTGACTACCCCTAGACCTTTGAGACCATGGGTTATGTCATTATGTCCTCTGGCTGGGGACATGGGTTCTCTTTCTGATGCTGGGAGACTGCAATACAGTGATCTGTGTTGTTTTCATTAGGTTATATCAGTATAGTTAAAAATTAAAAGAAAAAGAACATAATTTCAGCATGAGGTTTGTAACCTTTTGGCAATTCTTAATAATCCTGTGATAACTTTGGGATAGTTCTACATAGCATATAGAAACATAGCAATGTCTCCTCCTTAGAAATCTTCTATACCCTCCCCCTGCATATATTTACCCTCTTTCCCAGGAAGAACTTGGTCCTTATTGGGGAATAAAAAAAAGTTCAGCTTTAAGCATAAAGGTAGGCAGAAATAAGAAAGTCAGATATTTGAGATAGATTGATCTTAGCTTCTTTTTTCCACTCAGGTGAAAGAAGTCTCTGTAATCTTACTATTTTGGTATACTCCCTATATCTTGTCTGTCCCAGATACGACAAGAGGAGGTCATATTTTTATTTTACACAAGCCTCCCGTGGTTGGTATTTATTTATTTGCTCATTTGTGATGAAGATCACGTTCATATCTTTAGCCAGTAATAGTTTCTCTTTTGGTTCTGATCCACCATGAAGTTCAGAATAATAACAAGTTTTAAAATCCTATATATACATCACAGAAACTATGTAAGCAAAACTACTCAAAGTGATCTTTCAGTCAGACATTTAGGAACTGAGATCCAGATGATTAGCAGACACTTGGTACCATAACACATTCTCTGGCCTTACTCTAAAGGCCACCTTTAGGTAATTCCCCGTCATGCTATTGGGTTCCCAAACTCTGCCTAAGAGCATTCTCTGGCTATGGGGTCATGAACATAGACCAAGAAAGATGTGCTACAGAACTAACATTGGCCTCTCCACCATGGCAGTCTCAATATACTTTTGACTACCTCAGTTGCTGGAGTAACCAATGAATAAAAATCTCCAAGTAGAAATATTACAAACAACCTTAGAATATAAGTTCCAGAGTAATAGTAACCTGCCTATTATGTATTATTTCAAAAAAATTCTAGAGATAAAACCTGAGTATGTAAGGGCTAATTTTATTAAATGTGTGCATAAGAGGGCTTGTGGGAAAATTGGAAATGTGTAGAAGTTAATAAGTGCACTACTAAGATAAGCAGCAAACAGAAGTACCCTGTGAAAACATAATAATATATCACAGGGCAAAATTTCCCTAATTCATGGAGAAGTTATAAATTTAATGCATACAAATACTGCTGTAGCCCTGACCTGCACAGTTCAGACCCAGGGCAGTGTTGCAGTTAAAATGACACAGCCCATGAGAACAGAACAAATTCAAAATAATTCAAACCCTTTATTTGATTTGTACTTCTTGAAACACCATGATGGTGACAAATAGTCCAGAGCAATGGTTTTTAAATTTCTTTTTATTTTTCTCTGTCTTTGACAGACCTCCCATACGCAATACCTCCTTCATTTCTCACTTCAAAAGCTTTTCTTTAAAATCTCTATCCACAGGTACCAGCTTGCATGTCTTATATTCACATATTTCTTCTCCCCTGTTTATTTTGGGGGTGTTGGAAATAGACTAAATATCTTTTGCTAGGACTGGAAAATTGGATTTGGATAATTTTCCATGGATATTAAGATTACATGTAACAACACACATTCAACTTGCATGCTTATCAAATACTATACATGTTAATATATTTATTTGCTACCTTTACAAAATCTGAAAACCCTATGTGCTTTATTCCTACAATCATCCCATTCTCCCAATGAGAAGGTATAGGAAGAGAATGGACTTGGGAAGGATACATGGTAACCAGGTATCTGACATACCTCATCATTATCCAGCTGTGACTTAGAAAAATAAAATAGAGGACTGGTCGTGTAAGAGAGAGTCATATAGAAGATAACCTTGTAATGAATATTTAGCCAGCCTCTCACACTGTAAAGTAATCCAAAACTGTGAAAGGAGCAGAGATGTCCTTTAACAGTGAATGGATAAAGAAGATGTGTTTCATATACACAATGGAATATTACTCAGCCATCAGAAAGGATGAATACCTACCATTACATCGACATGCCTGGAACTGTAGGGGATTATGCTAAGTGAAATAAGTGAAAAGTAAGAGGTTCAGACTTTGTGATTCTCACATTGTGTTAGTTCTGAAATTTAGTAAATTGTGCATTTGATTTCCCTAGGCAAAAGTCACCCTGGCTTAATGTATATACAAGTGTCAAAGAAGAACTATTAAAGGAATAGCAATGGAGACAATAACAAGAAGACAACCCTGAAGTCCCCAAATTTATTATGTTTAAGGATTATTTTTAGCGTTTGTGTGTGTGTGGTGGGGCTGTGGCTGCTCTGTAGGCAAAGCTCCTTTATTAAAGGTGGAGGTAAAAGAAAATACTGAGGAACATGAAGATGTTAATAAATGTCAGTCTGTTTCACTTTCTCTCTTGCTAATCTTGGCAGGGCCTTGGCTAAAGACACTGCATATTCAAAGATACTACTCATAATTTACATAAAACTCCATCATCCTCTCTTAATGAAGTGTTTGAAATTCTGCTTGGATCTTAGCACAAAACTTTCTGACAGAGAGAAGCCAGCTAACTTAACATTTTGATTCTTTTTTTTTTTTTCTGTTCCCCTTGGTAGTGTGGTTTGCTTTCAAAGGTGCATTAGAGACAATGTGCTAAATATTTTACCACCCTATAATAAGTGTCACTAGCTTTCTATTCTGCAATGTCTAGTTCTTAATATCCATCTCATCATTTGCTCCTTGAATCAAATCACCAATTAATGCAAAGAAAAAGCACAAAACCAGTTCAAATAAATATTGTGAAAATGTCTATGCTGTCCAGAGCAATCTACACTTTCAACGCAATCCCTATCAAAATACCATCGACATTTTTCAGAGAGCTGGAACAAACAATCCTAAAATTTGTATGGAACCAGAAAAGACCCCGAATTGCCAGGGTAGTGTTGAAAAAGAAAAACAAAGCTGGGGGCATCACAATGCCTGACTTCAAGCTATACTACAAAGCTATGATAATCAAGACAGCATGGTATTGGCACAAAAACAGACATGTAGATCAGTGGAACAGAACAGAGACCCCAGAAATGGACCTTCAGCTCTATGGTCAACTAATCTTTGACAAAGCAGGAAAGAATATCCAATGGAAAAAAGACAGTCCCTTCAATAAGTGGTGCTGGGAAAATTGGATAGCCACATGCAGAAGAATGAAACTGGACCATTCTCTTACACCATACACAAAGATAAACTCAAAATGGATGAAAGACCTCAATGTGAGATAGGAATATATCAAAACCTTAGAGGAGAACATAGGCAGTAACCTCTTTGACATTGGTCACAGCGACCTCTTTCAAGACATGTCTAAAGGGCAAGGGAAATAAAGCAAAAATGAACTTTTGGGACTTCATCAAGATAAAAAGCTTTTGCATAGCAAAGGAAAGTATCACCAAAACTAAGAGGCAACCCATGGAATGGGAGAAGATATTTGCAAATGACATTACGGACAAAGGGCTAGTAAGGGCTATAAAGAACTTCTCAAACTCAACACCCAAAAAACAAAAAATCCAGGCAAGAAATGGGCAGAAGACATGAACAGACCCTTCTCCAAAGAAGACATACAAATGGCTAACAGACACATGAAAAAATGCTCAACATCACTAGCCATCAGGGAAATACAAATCAAAATCACAATGAGATACCACCTTACGCCAGTTAGGATGGCAAAAATTAACAAGACAGGAAACAACAAGTGTTGGCAAGGATGTGGAGAAAGGGGAACCCTCTTACACTATTGGTGGGAATGCAAGCTGGTATAGCCACTCTAGAAAAGAGTACAGAGTTTCCTCAAGATGTTAAAAATAGAGCTACCCTACAACTAGGTAGGGTATTTACCCCAAAGTTACAGATGTAGTGAAAAGAAGGGACACATGCACCCCATGTTGATAGTAGCAATGTTCACAATAGCCAAACTGTGGAAGGAGCTGAGATGCCCTTTAACAGATAAATGGATAAAGAAGATGTGGTACATATATAGAATGGAATATTACTCAGCCATCAGAAAGGATGAGTACCCACCATTTGCACTGACATGGCTGGAACTGGAGGGGATTATGCTAAGTGAAATAAGTCAAGCAGAGAAAGACAATTATCATATGGTTTCACTCATATGTGGAACATAAGGAATAGCATGGAGGACCACAGGGTAGGGGAAAAGAAAACTGAATGGAAAGAAATCAGAGAGGGAGACAAACCACGAGAGGCTCTGGACTCCAAGAACCAAAGTGAGGGTTACAGAGGGGAGGGGGATGGCATATGGGGTAACTGGGTAATGGGTATTAAGGCGGGCACATGTTGTGATGAGCCCTGAGTTATATGCAACTAATGAATTGTTGAACACTACATCAAAAACTAATGATGTACTATATGGTAGCCAATTGAACATAATAATAAAAAAAATAATTAAAAAAAATGAAAATGAAAACAAAACCAAACCAAACCAGTTCTGTATGGCTTGGATAAAGATATTCTTTCTACGATTCCTTGTTTTCTCTAAAACTAATATTGCATCACTATAACTTAAGGTTTTTATTTTCAAATTTTATGAGTTTATTTAAGGGTGGACTAAAACTCTCGGAAGTATGAAAAAGTTGTGTTAGTTTTAAAAGATAGATAAAATCAATAAAAACAAACAAACAACAGTGAGCGACAGGATGCCTAGATAATTCAAAGGGAAAAAACACAAACCAACCCAAAAATGTTAATGTTGATGTATTCAGTGAGCCAGAATGTGAATGTAATATTGCAGAAAGTTCTGACTCCATTTAATTGATATGTGCTTTTGGCAAAATAAGTGAGGATTTGGCCCAAGATAACAGCTTAGACATCTGTGTTCTAAGACCTCTGAGCAACTGCTCCATGTCATCTATATTCAGCATTGGAAAATTCTGTTATATCCAAGTTTCTCTGTCAGTCATGGAATTTAAAATATGACAGAAATATCTTCAAATAGGACAATAATGAATAGATCTAGAAATTATGGGCAAGAATACAATTCTGAACATCAATTTTGTTTCTTCATCCACAGACTTAGCAAAATAAATACTCTTCTTCTAAATATTCTTTATCTTAGAAAAATGCAGAGTAGGGGGAACCACCTAGTCTTAAAATGTAGGTACAAAAATGAAGAGCAAATGACATAGAGTATCCCATCCAAAAAAATGCATGATTCATAAGGATTTTGCTTTTAGTAAGGCTGAAGACAGCTGAAAAACTAAGTAATGTAAAAATTTACCAAAGACCTTGAGAGTTGGCTGAAATTTCACTCCAGAACTTACAGACCTTAATCAAAGTTGCCTTTGTTGAAAAGCAGATTTACATTCCAAATGAAAGCATTCAGAGCATTCGAAATCAGAAGACTAGAGGAAGAAGGAAATGGAAGGTCACCCCATATATTTCTTATCATCATTGCAATGTTCTCTGGCTTCTCTTGCTCAGCTAAATCACAAAGAAAGGTACTTGGCTCAGAAAACTCTATTGTGGTGTAGGTAGTAAAAGTAGTACAAACTGCAAGTAACCAATCTCTAGGGAAAAAAGACGGAAAAACTAACATAAGTCAAAACTTAATTAGAAGATCAATGGAAAAAAAAACCTTAATTGGTAGATCAATGGAATCATTAATGTACTCCACAAACATAACAGTAACTCAGTGGGGGTAACTACAAATGGTTAAAATATTTGAGATACATTTAGCTGCTTCACTTTTTAGCATAATATTCATATTGTATGGATATCTGAGCACAAATATAATTCTAAATTATTACTCTTAAATAACTTTTATTTACATTTAAATATCACTAGGCATTCTGCTAGGTACCTTCCACACATTACCCCCTTCTTTATCTTACCCTGATATGCTAAATTTTCTGAAGGCGTGGTACAATGCCTCTTTATTTTTCACTGACCTTTAACTCACCTGCCTAATAAAAATTCCAAAATTTATATCTCAATGTAAACCTTTTATTAGGAATTCCACTTTCTTCTAGCCAACACCAGAGTGACATCTATGCTTTGATATATCATAAATATCTCAAATTCAGCATGTCCTAAGCTGATCTCTTGGTTTTCCCATCCAAAGCTAATTTAACTTTAGTCCCTCTTCCCCATATCAGTATTAATTCATCCTCATTTTCTTCCCTCCACCTATGCTCACATATGTGATCTATTAGATCTGTCAGTGTTGCCTTGCTTCTCTATCTCAAGTGCATCACCTTCCCTCCATCTCCAGCTGCCACTGACTTTGCCAAACCTACTGCAATGTCTTCCTTGGCCTCCTGCCTTGCAGTCTTCACTGATGTATGCATCCACAGGCACTCTGCCCCACAGTAGCCAGAATAATTTTTAAATAGGATCATGCCTATCCCCATTTTAAAGTTTTTAGACTATAAGAAAGAGAAGAAAAAACAAATAGTCTTTATCTCCTACAGGTCTTTGGATATTCTGAGCTCTTGTTAAGCCCCAGTTAAATCTAAAGCCAGTAGGAAGCTTGGGAATAAAGATGGCAAGGGAGTGGGGCTCAGGGGAGAAAGTGTGCATTTTATTCCCCTTCCACATCAGTGCCTAGCGAAGAACAAGGCAAATGATCTGATTTCAAATAAAATTCAGTAATGAATGAGAACCAAAAAGCAATCTCATCTGGTCATATTCTACACCAAGGCTGGTACTATTTTAACATCAATGTCGAGGATGATAATACAAGGTCCAATTATACAGTACGTTACGCATTTACTGTGCACAATAACACTCTGAGGTCCATTCTAGTTAATCTTTCTCTTAAAAAAAATAGAGTATTACAAAGTTGAATATAAAATCACGTGGCTATTGGGAAAGACAGATTTTGTCCCATGTTTGTGTGACTCCAAATCTCATGCTGTTATTGTCTTCCCTTGACAAGAATCGAACCAGCACATATAGAAATCATAATAATGCCAGTAAAAGGGTCCAAGCTGGACGTGTGGTCTTTGTCTAAATGAGCGTACTTATACTTTTATGAATTTTGTTGAGCCCTGGAATTTTAGTTAGGTGACAGGAGCTGCAGTTTATGGTTTGCTACATAGGTTATCTTTTTTGAATGAGACAAAATTTGCTATGCTTTGAATGTTCATAGTATGTTTCAGCTTTTTTGAATATGTCCACACTATAGTAGTTATATTTGTGCTCTAAAACATTAAATTCTTTTTTCTTAAGAGTGAAAAGACAAGTTTCAAGCACTTTTCAGGAAGGATTTTAGGAATTGGACTTTCCATATACTCTCAGGTACAGAAAATAAACAATTGAACCGCATGTGACTATCACTGGCATGGAGTATCTTCAGAATGAGCAGCATGAAGTCTAGGAAGGCCCCAGACTTCGGAGACTCAACTGGATTTGAATATTGCTCTGTCATTTTTCAGAAGTGTCAAGTTAGGTCAATTTTTTATCCTCTGTAAACCTCAAATATCCTCACCTTTGAGAGTATGATGATAATACCTAACTTCTAGTGTCCTTTGAAAAATTAGGAATGACAGTTTTCATTGTTTGTATTCTCACTGATGTTATTATCACCATCACCACCGTCTTCGTTAGTAGCAGAAACAAGAGACATGTTTTTTTTCTCTTTTACTCTCAAAGTATATCCTTTGCTTTGTCCTTCTTTGTTTTGTTTTTTTTTTCCCCTCTATTTTTCTCTCAGAAAAACACAAAGGTGTTAAGATTGATTACATACTTTGCTTTTCCTTCTGGCCACCATTTGTCACTGTTGTAAGTAAACAGTGAAATAAAATCTTTTCTTCCTAAATGAGACTCCATACAAATCCCACACAGTCTGTACTTGTTGGAAAAAAGAAAGGTCTCTTCTCCAGGTGTCCAGATTTGATCTTTCTATATAAATCAATAGTTACCTATATACACCACTCACCCATCTTAGATACATACTTTTATTTACACAGGATAGAAAAATCTACGTTGTATAACACATTATTTTCAGCCATTTCACAAGTCCTTATAAAGAAAACCTTCTCGTTTAAGCTTGTTACTGTTCAGCTAACTTCTGTATCCCTATGACATAAATCTAATTAAGACTTTGACAAACACAATTTAGAACTAGAATTCAAAAATAAAATTAAAAGGTTTAAATGCAAAGAAAGTGATTTTGGGTATTAAATGTAAATGACATTTTAATTCAAAGAATTCATCAGTTTGGAAGTTAATGAAATTAATGAAGCAAGAAATAAGATGCAAATCCAAAAGTTTATATTCCTCTGCCTAGTTGGCTGCCCTGAGCAAGCCCTGAAGAGGAATCAAAGCCAATTACAGCCATAAGTAATAATTTGGGATGTGCTTTCATTAGCTAGTTATATACAATAAAATACTCTGAAAAAAATCTCTGAGCACACAGCACATTCACTCAAAAGTATCTAAGAGTGTTTGTGTTGGGGGGGCATGTTAATGAATGGATGTTGGGAAAATAAAATATCGGAAATACACGATAAATATCATCCTTATTTTAAAAAGCCACTTTAACGCCCTAAAAATCAAGAATGAAATTCTAGAACGTAACAAATTTAAAAAGTAGAAAGCTCTGGGAAACTCTGAAATCTTGAAAAACTATGTTGTCATTCTGAGCAAATGATTACAGGTATGTTGGTGGTGATATCAGCAAATTTCTACTTGTATGGTAGATAACACACATTATTCAGGAAAAAAAACTTGTATAATCACCTATCTAACTCCCATATTATAAAAAAAAAGTCCACATTTATTTCTTTAAAAAAAGACTGTACATGCAATCATCCAATTAATTGTTTTGTTAAACCCCTTCATTTGTATCATTTTTTAAAAATAAGTAAAAGTAGTTTTCTTCTGAAAAAATATTTTAAGCATGGCATAGTAGTATGACTCACATTAATCTAAAAAAATGGTTTGATAGTGTAACAGGTATCCTTCCAAAATGTCTCCCAAAGATCCCTGCCTTTTGGTATCCAAACCATTGTGAAACCCCTCCCTTTCATGTGTGAGCAGGACCCAGTGATTGCTTCTAATGATTAGAATATGGTAAAAAAAATGTAACTTCTTAGATTAGGTTATAAAAAATTGTAACTTCTATTTTAATGGCACTCTCTTTCTTGTTCTTCTTGTGAGCCTGCTCTGATGAATCAAGTTGGTACACACAACAAGGGATTGAGGGTGGCCTCTGGCCAACTGGCAGCAGGGGACGTTCTCAGACCAAACGCCTTTACAGAACTGAATCCTACCCACTACTTCAGGTGAACTTGGAAACAGATGCTTCCCTATTCAAGCTTTCTCTGTGACTATGGCCCTGGCTAACACCTTGACTTAGCAACTTTTTGAGAGACGCTTAAATTGAGGATTCAGTTAAGCCATGCTCAGGGTTTTTGATCCATAGAAAGTGTGAAATAATAAATGTGTTGTTGGAAGCCACTAAGTTTGGGGGGGGGAGGTGGGCGGGTTACATATATATACATAAGGAACTAAAAAGTATTTTAGAGTATCTGATTCAATCAGGTTTATGACCCAGTTTGTTGCAGAAATCCCTTACTGAGAAACCTCAAGGAAATTAAATCTAACCACTCAATTGAAAGGTCTTGTACCAGAGTGCTATTTGTGTTACTATAAACAATGGTGTTACTATAAAAGAAAGGAATCTTTCAATTGTTAAACATTAAAAAAAAAAGAAAGTTAACTTTCTTTTGTTTGAAAACTGAGGTGCTTGCTTTGTTTTGTTGTGTGGATTCTTGGAAAAGATAGTAATCTAGCAGTTTTAATATATGAAAATATAGGCAGAAAGTTATTTTAGTTCAAACCCCTGTTCTTGAAAATCTACAATATATTGGTCCTTTATAAATATAGAACTTAGCTGCCTTCTTTTGATGGCTTTCATGAAATTACTCAGCCATTATACTGAAAATAGACTGTCAATGTATAGTGGGCTAGATCTAGAAAGGGAAAGAAAGGATGGGTAGGCACTCATCCTAAAACATCCACAGGAAAGGTTTTTGGACTAAAATATTGAACTTTGATTACTTTCTTCTGATTTGAATTTCTCAGTTGACTTGAAGTATATAACAATAGTAATTAATAATAATATAAAAATAAAGCAAACTATTTAGAAGTTTCTGTTTTATAGATATATATAGAGATATATATAATATATTTATCTATATATATTAGTCTTATTAGATATTTTATATATATATATATATATTAGTTTTCCATACTAATTGTTTAACAATTTCATTACTAGTATTCTCTTGTTTTTGTCAAAGATGTTTTGGGGAAAAAAATAATTTTCCATTGGGGCGCCTGCGTGGCTCAGGTGGTTAAGCATCTGACCCCAAGGTTCTAGGACGATGTCCTGCACCAGGCTCCACCCTCAGCCGGGTGTCTGGTGATCCCTCTCTCTCTGTCCCTCCCACCACTCATGCTTTCTCTGTCTCTCTCTCAAATACATAAATAGAATATAAAAAAAAAAGAAAAAAAACTTTTTCCACTTATAATTCATAATTTTTTAGTTAACCAACATAGTCCTTGGTTATTATATTATCATATTGCAAACATATGAAAGAGTATTAAAATGGAAGATATATCATGACAAATTAAAAGGAGATGAGTTTACTTTTATTCTTTTTAATGTGAAAATACAAAGATAACATTCCTACTTGTGAAAGCAGATTTGAGGTTTCAAATAAAATATTTTTATATTTATACATTCCTATTTTACATTTAAGACTTAACTCAAATTGTAAAAATGCTAAGTCAAATAACTATAAATTCTGGGAGAAGGATTATAAAGACTATTATCAACATAAGAGATGGAAAGAAACACAGCTTGAGTTGTATCCCAGGTGGAGTTTGTTACTCTGGAAATTAGAAAAACAAAACCTTTGACATCCATTCTAGGAAATATAGATATGGATATTATTCTAAGAATTACCACAGAACCCCAATCTGTCAATTTAACTTTTATTTTTGTGATTTTTGCCACATCTAATATATTCTTACATGTTTGTTCTTAAACCAGCAAAGATTCACAACAATGAATTTATGAAAATCTATTAATTACTTAAGTTCTACTTCTCACCACTTTTCTGATAATCTACCCATTTATTATTATATTATTTTTAATCTATTTTCATTTTTTATTGCATTCAATTTAATTAACACATACTGTATTATTAATTTCCAGAGGTAGAATTTAGTGATTCATTGGTTGCATATAACACACAATTCTCATTACATCAAGTTCCCTCCTTAATGCCTATCACCCAGTTACCCCATCCCCCCACCCACCCACCTCCCCTCCAGCAACCCTAAGTTTGTTTCCTGTAGTTAAGAGTAGTTTGCCTCCCTCTCTTTTTTCATCTTATTTTATTTTTTCCTTCCTTTCCCCTATGTTCATCCATTTAGTTTCTTAAATTCCACATATGAGTGAAACCATATAGTACTTGTCTTTCTCTGACTGAGTTATTTTGCTTAGGATAATACCCTCTAGTTCCATCACGTCATTGCAAATGGCAAGATTTCATTCTTTTGATGGCTGAGTAATATTCCATTTTGTGTGTGTGTGTGTGTGTGTGTGTGTGTGTGTGTGTGTATCTTCTTCTTTAACCATTCATCTTCTTTAACCATTCATCTGTCAATGGACATGTGGGCTCATTCCATAGATTGGCTATTGTGGACATTGCTGCTATAAACACTGGGGCATATGTGCCCCTTTGAATCACTATTTTTGTATCCTTTGGATAAATACCTAGTGGTGCAACTGCTGGGTCTAGGAACCTTTTGAGGAACCTCCATACTGTTTTCCAAAGTGGCTACATCAGTATGCATTTCCACCAACAGTGTAAGAGGGTTTCCCTTTATCCACATTCGCAAAAACATCTGTTGTTTCCTGAGTTGTTAATTTTAGCCATTCTGACAGGCATGAGGTGTTATCTCATTGTGGTTTTGATTTGTATTTCCCTGATGCTGAGTGATGCTGAGCATTTTTCCATGTGTCTGTTGGCCATTAGTATGTCTTCTTTGGAGAAATATCTGTTCATGTCTTCCACCCATTTCTTCACTGGACATTTTGGGTTTTGGGTGTTGAGTTTGACAAGTTGTTTATAGATTTTAGATACTAGCCGTTTAACATTTCCAAATATCTTCTCCCATTCTGTAGGTTGCCTTTTAGTTTTGATAATTTTCTTTGCTGTGCAAAAGCTTTCTATCTTGATGAATTCCCAATAGTTCATTTTTGCCCTTATTTCCCCTGCCTTTGAAGAAGTTGCTGCAGCCAAGGTCAAAGAAGTTGCTGCTTGGGTTCTCCTCTAGGGTTTTGATAGTTTCCTGTCTCACATTTAGGTCTTTCATCCATTTTGAGTTTATCTTTGTGTATGGTATAAGAAAGTTGTCTAGTTTCATTCTTCTGCATGTGGCTATCCAATTTTCCCAACACCATTTGTTGAAGAGACCTTTTTTCCATTGGATATTCTTTTCTGCTTTGTTGAAGATTAGTTGACCATAGAGTTGAGGATCCATTTCTGGGTTCTGTATTCTGTTCCATTGATCTATGTGTCTGTTTTTGTGCCAGTACCATACTGTCTTGATGATTACAGCTTTGTCATATAGCTTGAAGTCTGGAATTGTGATGCCTCCAGCTTTGGTTTTCTTTTTCAACATTCCTTTGGCTATTCAGGTATTATTATTATTTTAAGGATTTATGTATTTATTTGAAAGAGAAAGAGAGATTGGGAGGAGGAAGAGCAGAGAGAGAAAGAGAGAATCTCAAACAGACTCCTGCTGGCACAGAGCCTAACACAGGGCCTTATCCAAAGACCCTGAGATCATGTCTGCACCAAAACCAAGAGCTGAACACTTAACCAACTGAGCCACCCAGGCACTCCACACTCATTTATTATTTTAATAACAAGATGGACTAAAAAATATTTCAGTCTTGCTATTTCTATTACTGAAAGGTCAAGGAAATCCTATGCAGAAATGAATATTTGTGAAGAGATTTTATTCTGATGGTTTTAATTTAATACTCCTCAAAAGTAGATTATTTTCCTTGAAACATTGAGAAGTCCACATAGAAGAATTTGCTAATACATCAATTTGTTCTAGTTGAGGGTCACTACTGACAACTCAGGGTCAGATTACTCACTCTGTCAACCAGAAAGTCAAACATTAAATCTAGGCTCACTATCACAGCTTGCAGCTGGAATTTATCTGTGAGATACCACAAGCCTATAGATATTGAATTCTAACCTGATCTTCTAACTTTAACACTGGATGATGAAATTTCCTCTAGAAAGGAATGACAGTGGATCTCAAAATGTTTATGTTTTTGGCAGTTACAAGAGTGTGAAAAATTTTTAAGTCTGTTTGAAATGGAATTGTTTATGTGTAACCTGTATAAAGTCATCCCGGACCTTATTCCAGGCTCCTGTGGAGCTGGTTCAAAGACACTTAACCCAACAGACCAAAATTAATAAAAGTAATTTGAATTTTTAAAGCAGTCTTTTTCATCAAAAGCACATCCTTAACATCAATAAAACTTCCTGACAACAACTGAGAAAATTCAGAAGATCAAGACATAAGTGTGGTAAGGACAAATCCTTTCCCCTTAACTAGAAAGAGAAGGAAGAGAAATTCAAAGCATTTATAATTCTGTATGTTTTCTGTTATTCATTTCACATATATTAAAAATATTTGCAAATAAATCACCAGACAGCTATAGAAAGTTAACAACAATACTTCCTGTAAGGCTTAGCTCTCAGAGAAAATTGTCTGCTTCAAATGTGGAGCTATTTCTTGCTGTCAATAAAAGTCTTGCTATGATAATCACATTTCTAACTGGATATAAGTTCTTCCAGAAGAAGAAATAAAACTTAATTGAAAGTTCTTTAAAATATTTCAATTCTGAAAAAAAAATATTTTAAGTTAAAAAGCTTGTCAGAGTTTGATGCTGTGTATAAAACAATATTGAAATAGTTGGGGGGCCTAGGTGGCACAGTCGGCTAAGCATCCAGCTCTTGGTTTCATGATCTCAGGCTCTTAAAATCAAGTTCTGCATTGAGGGAGATTCCCTCTCCCTCACCCTCTGCCCCACCCGTTCATTCTCACTCTCTCTCTAAAATAAATAAATAAATCTTAAAAATATATTGAAATAGTCATCTTCACATAACTTAAATACTATTTGATGGCAAAATAATGGATTTATTACTGCAACATTTTTTTTTCCTTTTAAAGAATAGAAAATAATATAATGTAAAAAAAGCTACGGCATACGAGACAGCATCAAGTCATATAACTTAAGTTCGGTGTTTTCTTCAAGTGAAACTGTCTGTCTCTTTAAGTTTTAAGAGCAGCACCACTCTATTCCATGGCAGCACCAATTTAGTACTCCAGAAAGACTGATGCGGAATTTTAATGTTTCACTATTTATATTAAATGTTTTCATTTTCTGGTTTCAATTCATTTTTACTTTTTTTATTCCCTTCCAAAAGTAGGCAATTTAATTTTTGGAGCATGAATATTGCAAAAATTAAATTCAAATTTGATCATTTTGTTGGTGTTCAACCCTTTTGTCATGTTGTTTACTCTGGAGGCTGCTGCCTTATACTGCAACACGTATTTTGTTGTAATTGATAGCTACTCACAAATAGAAGGAGGAAAATAAAGTTCTGTGATGGTGACAATGATATGAAAGTTGGAAATAGAGCTAGATTAGGGGATGTTTCTGTTCTAGTCTATATTGTCTAGAGAGCAGGAACTACATTTGAAAGAACCAGAGTTGATAGTAATGGTTGGATCTCTTGAAAACTCATCCAAATGACTAGTACTATGTTCTATCTCAATTAATTTCCATCGCCACCACCATCAACCCTCTCTGGATTTCTCTTTCTTTCTCAGAATAGTTCAAAGGAGAATTGTCCGGAACTCATTTAATCAAGAAGGGAGGCCAAATATCTTCCTTCTCCTCTGAAGTAGATGGGATGCCAATTTCTCAGAATCAGCCTCTCAAATCAGACTCTTCTAATGCTTGTCTCTCTTCATTACCTTTTTTTTCATGTGTCTGGCCAGAATATGGTAATTTCTAAAAGTCTATCTTTAATTTAGTAAGGAAGGAAGACTATCAGATTTGAGACCACAATATTTATAGTCCAAACCAGTATACTTATGCTAGGACAAGAGGCATACTCTAAAAATATATTAGGCAAACTCGCATTAGAGTTTGATAAGCCAGCCCAACTTATGAGAGTTTTGTAATTGTTTTGCAGCTATACTCTAGGTATCTGTCCACTTCATGAACCTTAGAAGAAGCAAAGATGGTGCTGTGGGGTAATATCTTAAATAACTGAAAGTAAAGCTCATGAGCTCCGAAACAGCACCCTGTTCAAATATCAACTAAGTGACTTACTTAACTTCTCTTATTCTCAGTTTCTTTGTCTATAAAATGAAAATAAACACAGCATGATTTTCATAAGAAAGTTAAGTGAATTATCAAGATTTGTATATGCCTGCTTATGGTCTGCCTTAGTAAATGTTTCATGTGCAATTGGAAAGAATGTGCATCCTACCATTTTTGGGTAGAGTGCTCTGCAGATGGTCGCATTGGATTATACATGCTTACTGATTTTCTGTCTACTTGCTCTATCAATTACTGGGAGAGAGTGTTCAAATCTCCACCTATAATTGTGAATTTGTCAGTTCAAATTTCAGTTCTACCAGTTTTTGCTTCATGTAGCTTGAATCTCTTTTACAGGGTACATACTCATTTAGGATTGTTACATTTTCTTGATGAATTGTACCTTTTATTATTACAAAATATCTTATTTGATCTCTAGAAACATTCCTTGCCCTCCAGTCTACTTTGTCTATTATTAATACACATTCTTCATCCTATCACTAAGGTTTGCTCTGTTTAACTTTTTCCATTCTTTTTCTTATAACTTGTGTCTTTGGGTGTCTGGTAAGTAGTGTATCGTTGACTCCTGCATTTTTATCCTAACTGACACACTCTTCTAACTGAAGTGTTCATTTTATTTCGGTTAAAAATGATTAGGTATATTTTAGTTAATTAAATCTATGGTCTTCCTATATGTCCCATTTTTCCCCTTCATTATTTGTTTTCTTTAAAATTAGTTAAGTATTTTTTTTATTATTATCTCACTTTATCCACTCTGCTATTGTGTTAACTGTAATTCTTACTATTTTTTAGCAGTTGCCCTGGAGCTTACAATATGCATCTTTAATTTAGAACAGTCTAGCTTCAAAGAATATTAATCCACTTTATATGCCATCCTTTATGATATCTCTATGATACATTTTACTTCTACATATTTTATAAATATTATAATACAGTGTCTTTATTTCCTTTTAAATAAATCTTTTTAAAAGACTATTGAGTAAAGAAAAACTTTTTAATTCGCCTACATATTATACCATTCCAGCATAATTTAATCCATTGTGTAGATCCAAGTTTCCAGCTGGTATCATTTTTAGCCCAAGACTTTCTTGTATATTTGTTGTGGTATAGGTATGTTATAAGGAACTCATTTCTTATTCATAAGAAAGTGTCTTTATTTTGCCTTATTTTTGCTCTGCAATCTATGTATCTGATATTTGCATAATCTGTCCAATTTCTCTTTTTTTTTTTTTAGAGATGTATTTATTTATTTCAGAAAGGGGGAGAGAGAGAGAGATAGAGACAAAGAGAGAGAATGGAGATAGCGGCACAGGGAGAGTGAGACAAGCAGACTCCTTTCTGAGTGGGAGTCTGATGCTGGGCTTGATTTAGGACGCTGAGATCATGACCTGAGCCAAAATTCAGAGTCAATGCTCAACTGACTGAGCCACCAAGGTGTCCCTCTTTCTTTTTTTTTTAATGTTAGCATCATGTCTTTTCCCATCTTTTCACTTGTACTCTATTATGTTCCTTCTACATCAGATGGATTTCTTTTAATCCGTAGAGGGTTTGATCTTGCTTCTTATCTAATCTGAAAATCTCTGACTTTTAACTGCAGTGTTTAAACCACATATATTTATTTTTAATATTTATTTATTTATTTACTTACTTACTTACTTAGAGGGAGAGTGTGCATGACCAGGAGGAGAGGTAGAGGGAGAGGGAGAGAACCTCAAGCAGTCTCCACACTCAACTTGGAGTCTGAGGTGGGCCAGATCTCACCACCCTGAGATGAGGACCTGAGCCAGAGTCTTTTGCTTAACCAACTGAGCCACCCAGGGACCCCAAACCACAATTATTCACTGTGATTAATGATTGGTTGGGTTTAAATCTACCATCTTTCTATTTAATTTCTGTCTGTCCCATATATTCTTTGTTCTTTTTTTCCTCTACTTCTGCCTTGTTTTGGATTGCATTTTTTTTTAATGATCCCATTTTATCTCCTTACAAGCTTATTAGCTCTAACTCTTCATTGTGTTATTTTAGGGTTTATAGTATATACGTCTAACTTGTCACAGTCTAACTTCATGTTATATCCCATTATTTCTTAAATAAAATAACACCCTTAAAATAGTATACTTTTACACTTTTCCTGTCTCAGGCTTTGTGTTATTTCAGTCATGCATTTACTTCTTTGTAATGCTATAAACCCCACAACATGTTGTTATTATTTTCTCCAAACACAGTTAATTAGCTTTTAAAGGAATTCATGTAATAAAAGAAAGTCTTGTTTTTACCCATACAGTTACCATCCCCTATGCTCTTCATTCCTTTGTGGAGGCCAGATTTTCATGTGGAGCATTTCGCCAAAATTTGATGAACTTGCATTAACATTTTTATAGTGGAAATCTGTTGGCATAATTTTTTCAACTATTGTGTTTCTGAAAAATTCTTTATTTCATCTTGGTTTTTTGAAAGATATCATCACTGGGTAAAGGATTCAGGGTTAAAGAATTACATGTATATTTGGCCACTTGAAATTTTCTCATAGTTCCCCTATGCTTTATTTCCCCAAGTTTCTATTATTGGATAATTTATATTGCTCTATCTCCAATCCATTAATCTTTTCTTATGTAATATCTAACTTGCCACTAATCTCATCTAGTGTATTTTTCATCTTACATAGTATAGTTTTCAACTCTAAAAGTTTGAGTCTCTTAAATATCTTACTTTTTCCTACTTAACTAACCACTTAATCTTTTCTCTAGGCCAATGGTTTTAAATCAGTGATATTTTATCCCTTCAGAGTTCTCTGGTAAAAGCTGGATAAATTTTTGATTGTCACAAGGAGGGGAGGAGGACTGGCTTTTAACAGTAGAGGCCAGGGATGCTGCTAACCATTGTGCATTGCTTAGGACAGACCCCAAGCAATAACAAAAATAAAATAAAACTTAACTAGTAATTTATTAAGATGTCAATAGTACTTCATTGAATAGTACAGCCCTTTTAGCTCTTGCTTTCTTAGCTTTGCTTGGTGGGATCAGAGAAGCATTTAACATATATATGCTGTTGTTGTTGGTTTCCCCCGCTACTGAGGCAAGACCCATGCTAATTCTCTAATAATTCCTGGTGAATTAGGAGGCTTGGCACTTTGGCTTTTGGAAACTGTTACCAATCTTGGAACTGTTATAATACTGGGTACTGTTTCCTTAATTCTTTCAGATGGTCTTTCCTGGCGTCAGGCAGTTTTTTGTTTTTTTTTTTTTTTTTTTTAGATGCGCGTACTTATAGGTAATCAATTGAACACTTAGGTGATCCTTTCTGCATACCCCCAGAGTTCTTTGTGTGTTTCTCCACTTTCATGCAAATTCTAGCTGCCTTGTTTTTCCTGGACTCTGGACTCTATTGCCTCAATTCAAGGATTCTCTGCTGAGCATCCTATCTGCCCTGTGATCTGAAAAACTTTTCTAGGCAGTGAGCTAGTGAAATAAAGGGCCTACCTAGTTGGTTCTAGTATCTCAGGGATCATCATCCATCATTGCCTAATGTTCAATGTCTTAAGAGTTGTTGTTTCATATTTTTATTTTATTTTATATTTTATTCATTGTTTTAGGATACAGTGAATATTCTATTTTGGGTGGCTTTTTTTGGTATCTTCCTTTAAATAATGTTGTTTACCTGGGCATCTATGTTATTATAAATTAGCTTGAGCCTTTCCAGGCTTTTTTCCCAAAGCATGTTTCCAGATTTTATTAGGGCATGTCTGGAGTCACCTTTATTTTGGGTTAGTTCATCCCGATTATGAAAACATGACACTTTCAGGACTCTACTGAATGCCTCACATATCTAACAAGGTTTTGCCACTTGTACTGTTTAAAATTTAAATGTCCCCTAGCCTTGTGTTTGATTTGGGGAATGTTTTCCTTACAGCTCTTTGGTAGTTATTCTTTCCCTGGACTTACTGAGTTTTAATCTTTTGCATGCACAGTTCAGTGTTCAAAGACTTAAGTGCACTTCTGTACATATTTCTAAAGCATTTTTTCTGCATAGTATCTGCCTATACAGTACCTTGTCCTGTCGCTCACTTTAAATGTAATTTTCTCAGTGATGTGTTTTTTGACAAGCCCCCTGCAGTTTGACCCCAGTGTTCCTTTATACTATCTCATGGAAACTTACACTTTTTATTCAAAAGGATACTCACATTTTGTGAGTATCAATATTTAATTGGGCTTCAGGGTTAATTAGAAACAATCTGAGCTTAAACAAGGTCAAAGATACTACTACCTGCCTTTGCTCACCATTGTATCTGAGTGTGTGTTTTAGTCCTAGGCACAGAGTATATACTTAATACAAACTTAGTTGAAGGAATGAATTCATAAATTCACTTTGTGGCTCCTCAAAGACTATTTGGGATTTTCCTGCCTATCCTTGAGAATAAGTAAAAGAAGTAAACATTATTATTGTATTTACCTCAAAATAAAATTCAGGAAAATAAAATAAAATGCATTTTATAAGATGATTTATTATTCCTTAGTCCTGTAAGTAGGTCTTATCTCTGCTAATGCAAAATGTTTTCTTCAGAAGCATAATTCCATCATTTCTTCGAGTGAAACAGGAAACAGCATAAACAAAAATAAAAACATTAAAACCCTTTGAAATAGCTTAAAATAAACTCCCAGTTATCCAGCAAATACCAAAGGAAATAAACAAATTCAAACTAACTTAATCCCTTACCACATTTTAACATGTTTCATATGGGATTTCACTTGAAAGTTGGTTGCAAATCTCCCTAAGTTAACAAAGAAGAGTTAATATCCTCATTTGGATTGAAATCTCCTGCAGGCCCCAGGGTAAAAGTCTTTAAGGGACAAATTTTAACTCCAACTAGGAAAATGTTCAAAAAGAAAGTGAAACACAAAAGGACATTTAAAGACGTTTAAAGATTAATACATTTTAAGAATGTAACTCCCAAACTTCTATAAGTGGTTAGCCATCTACACAGGATGGAGGAAACTAGGAAGAATACCACTCCCATGTACAATTTCAATAGCTACAATATCAGCAACAAAAATAAAAAGTTGTAATCTACAAAATCACAGTATCTCTTGAGAACAGTCAGAGGGCAGCCATCATAACAGAGTCAGAGCATAACCATCTAACTTGAAATCTAAGGAAAGGTACGCTTCCAAGAAGAGATTGAATGCAAACACTTGCTTTTTTAGGGCAAATGCCATACAAGAAGGTATGAAGAATTCCTGTGTTCATTGTAGCATTGTTCCTAACAGCCAAGATATGGAAACAATGTACATGTCCTTCAAGAGATGAATAGTTAAAGAAGATGTGATATGCATATACATTAGAATATCATTCAGCCTTAACAAAGAAGGAAATCCTGCCCTTTATGACAAAATGGATGGATCCTGAGAGATTATGCTAAATAAAATAAAAAGACAGGGAAAGACAAATACTATCTGATATTACATGTAGATGGAATATAAAAGAGCTGAACTCATAGAAGCAGAGATCAGATGGTGGTTACCAGAGTCTGTGAGGTGGGGAAAATGGGTAGATTATACAATTTTATATGTCAATTATATCTCAGTGAAGCTGGAGAAAAAACAGTCATCAGAAAAAAACATTGAAGAAAGAACCTTCTATGCCTGTATTTTATTTATTGGAAGTTTTAATATACAGGCTTTTTCCCACTGAACAGTACTTTTTTTTTTTTAAAGATTTTATTTATTTATGTGACAGAGAGAGAGGGAATACAAACAGGGCAAGTGGGAGAGGGAGAAGCCGGCTTCACGCTGAGCAGGGAGCCCAATGCGGGGCTCGACGTGGGGGTTCTATCCCAGAATGCTGGGATCATGACCTGAGCCGAAGGCAGATGCTTAACGACTGAGCCACCCAGGCTCCCCATCAATTTTTGGTACTTCTATCACTCAACTCTCTAACAGATGATATTCACCAAGTGCAGGTTTAATTTCAAATGCAGGGGCACCTGGGTGGCTCAGTCGTTAAGCGTCTGCCTTCAGCTCCAGGGCGTGATCCTGGCATTCTGGGATCAAGCCCCACATCAGGGTCCTCTGCTGGGAGCCTGCTTCTTCCTCTCCCACTCCCCATGCTGGTGTCCCCTCTCTCGCTGGCTGTCTCTCTCTGTCAAATAAATAAATAAAATCTTAAAAATTTCAAATGCAAACCACCAATAAATTCAAAATATAAATTTTTAAATTTATCTACTATCTTTTAAAAAATTTGTCAACAGTTTGATTTCTGGGTCTGAATTCTTTTCCTATGTAGACAGACTCCAACCTAACAGTTTCTCTGATCCCACTGTGTTTTGTATGATTGCTGAATTCAACAGGTTTTCAACATTTTTGTTTCTTCTCAGGATCAGGATTTCTAAATTTAAATTATTCCCAGTTCTCAAAACTCAAAATGTTATATTATGTTCCCTTTCTTTCTTGATCTCTCTCCACAGGCACAACAGAGGTTTTGTGCTTCTAGGCCTAACCCACTCATACATAAAAGTAGGTTTTTTGAAGTTTAATTTTCCAAGAAAATTACAAAAACCACAATTATCAACAAGTGAGTGAATCATCTGTGTTCAAAAAACATTGAATCATTCTCTAAACTGATTTTATTTATGCTTTTAGCAACTTGACCTGATATCACAATTCTTTTCTATTAAGAACTAGATCTTTCTGTATTTTTATGACAGGATCTATTTTTGCTGAAATGTTTTCCAGATATGATCTCTAACAAAGGGACCACCTAGGGAAACCATCTCTGGCAAATGAACAATGCTATTCCTGAATAAGATGTATTTTTAAAGTTCTTTTTGTTATTAATACACTTTGGAAGATAAGTAGAATATTAGTGTGTGGATGGGGAATTTCTGAAAGACTTTTGTTCATGACAATTTAATATAAAAACTAAATGAATATGTTTAGATTTTGCTGTTGATTATGCTTTGCATAAGAATGTACAATGCTGGGGCACCTTAACGGCTCAGGGGTTAAGTGGTTAAGCAGCTGTCTTCAGCTCAAGTCATGATCCCAGGGTCCTGGGATGAAACCCCACATCGGGCTCCCTGCTCAGTGGGGAGTCTGCTTCTCCTTCCTGCTCTGCCTCTCCCCCAGCTTGTGCTCTCTCTCTCTCTTACTCACTGTCTCTCTCAAATAAATAAATAAAATCTTAAAAAAGAGAAAAATATACAATGCTTAGACATTATTTTTTAATTACTGTAATCTAATCATAATGTTGATTTCATTTATAGTATTCTTAGACATTCTTTTTAAAAGTAACACATCAGGTCCAAGAATAATAAAGTCTATACTTAATTATAAGCCAAACATGTTATTTCCCCTCTTTCCCATACATACTTCTGTTATAGATTATTAGGATTTGCTTACTTCTAATAAACAGAAACAGGAAAAGAGATCATTGCATATAATCCCTATAAAAGGATGTTGTTACAGCATGCTTTGCTTTTCCTTTTTTTTTTTAAGATTTTATTTGTTTATTTATTTGATAGAGAGAGAGAGAGACAGCAAGAGAGGGAATGCAAGCAGGGGGAATGGGAGAGGGAGAACCAAGCTTCTCACTGAGCAGGGAGCCCGATGTGATGCAGGGCTTGATCCTAGGACCCTGGGATCATGACCTGAGCTAAAGGCAGATGCTTAATGACTGAATCATCCAGACACCCCAATTTTGCTTTTCCTTACAGATAAATTGAAGTTTAGAGAGGTAAGAAAGATTTTACTCATATGAAGAATTTAAGAAACAAACAAAAAAACAAGCAAAGGGGGAAAAAATAGAGATGCAAACCAAGAAACAGGCTCTTAACTATAGAGAACAAAATGATGATTACCAAAAGGGAGGTGGGGGGATGGGTTAAATAGGTGATGGAGATTAAGGGGTGTATTTGTTATGATGAGCACCAGGTGCTGTATGGAAGTGCTGAATCACCGTACTGTACACCTAAAACTAATATGACACAGTATATTAACTAATTGGAATTTAAATAAAACCTTTTAAAAAAGATGCCTAAAATCTCTCAATTAAGAGAATGCAAGGACTTTTTTTTAAATGTGCAATTTAACTCTGGAACCCATGCTTTAAAGCACTGCTTCCCTGTAAGATGAAGGCACATTGGAAATAGAGGCTGCAATGTGTATCTTTCTTTGTCATTCGATTCTTTGAGATGGTAAGTATCTCTTAACTTAAATGCCGTAAGACGTATTATGCCTTCAAAAACACAGCCCAGTATAGTAGCTATCAGTAGTCAAAATATGTTCTAAGAAGGAATATTAACAACAACTCTCTGTTCTGCCATATCTCAGGAAAACACCAGAAATGTGAGATTACTCTGCCTCAGAAACATGGAAGTACTGCTCCCCTGTAAAGGCTGTATTTGAAAAACAGGATTTCTTGTCTGTTTGAAAGTTCTTGGTTGCAAACTATTGAATTCAATTGGACCATAAGAGTGGATTAAAGTTGATTAAAATAGTCTGTTTTTCATTTCTCTAGCTAACTTATGAGCCATCTGGAACGAATTTCATGGAAATTAAAACCTTAAAAGTGCAGTTTGACGTTTTAACTTAAGTAAATTTAAAACTTTTTTGCCACTTTTTCTGAGAAGTAATTACAATTTCACTAATGATAAGATAAAAATGATGATATTGCCCAATAATGATAAAAGTGTTGTAAAATAGCTCTCACCGACTGACAACACTGCTAATTCATACCATTTTCGTAAAACTAATGTGAAAAGATGTGTCAAGGACATTTTAATATTAACACTCTTTGATTCAATGATTCTACTTCTAATATCCTGTCATAAAAAAATAAATGCTATAAACAAAGTTATGTACAAAGATATCATAACAGTGGTATTAACAATAGAATGCCTAAGTATTCCACAATGGAGGAATTAAATAGGATTTGAACACATTCATACAACAAAATAATATGGAGCCATTGAAATGCTTTCTGAAGTTGTATGATTCCAATCATACAATATGTGCATATGTATGTAAAAATACGGATACAAGTATGTATTTATATATGAATGTGTAGGTGTCTATGCAGGGCCAATATGTAAATACTTATCAGTAAAGAGAAGAAAGGAAAAAGAAGTTAAGGGACTGTGAGTGATTTTTTACAACATTTATCTGGGTACAACTGGGTGGCTCAGTCAGTTAAGTGTCCGACTCCTGATTTCTGCTCAGGTCATGATCTCCAGGTTGTGAGATTGAGCCTCGCTTTGGGCTCTGCACCGAGTGTGGAGCCTGCTTGAAATTCTCTCTCTCCCTCCTGCTCTCCTGCCACAAACCCCATGCACATGGGCTGTCTCTCTCACTCTCTTAAAAATAAAGAAATAAAATATTTATCTGCATTTTCTAATTTTTTCTAAAACGAGCATGTGCTACAAATAGGGTTATCTCACATTCAACGTTTCCTAAAAGAGCTCCAGTTTAACCCAGAATAATTACTTAGAGTGGGCCAGTCTACTTGAAAAAGTATCTTTGAACAATAAATTCTATTGTCCACCTAAGTATAATTCAGAAAAAAAAGGCTTAATAATAACCACAAAGTGGTATAGGATTGGACCATGCATACATGCACAAGAAATTTGAAGGATATATGGAATATAGCCCCGTATCTATCAACACAAACCTACTAGAATTTTTAATTACATAAAAGAATAAAGGTTATTATATTGATAATATCATAATTTGTGAACAACACATATTCAAAGAATATCTGAAATTTCAGCAACTGAGACTGTAACTGTAAAGTTGAGATACTTGAGTTTTGAGTAAGCAAATTTTTAAAGATTTCCTGAAGTATTTCGAGTAAGAGTCTTACAATTCCAACAGAAGGGATTATTAAACTTTGCAAAGGTACAAAAAGTAGAATACTAGATCAATGTCTCCCAAAGACAGTGAATTAATTTTTCACCTGAATTTCCTCTGGCACTAATAGAAAAATCTGAACCGTATAAACAAATATTTAAAAGATACCTCAGAGGATAGTATTCTAACAAATTCTAAGCAGAAAAAGACGAGAAGATCTTATAATGAAATTATTATAAGTCAATGCAACTTTAAGTACATTTTCTCTACTTTAGCACATTTCTCTGCAGTGCATTTTATAAATGATCCCTTTAATTATCATCTTTTTTCTGGATACCACATCAAACCGAGCTTAGTCTAAGCATTTAGTTCCAACCATATTTCCACTCCCTCCAATGTCACACTAGCCAACTTCTGCCTCTCTTCTAAAAAATATAAAGAAATCAAATTTCAGGAATGCATTTGACTGAATCGATGAATGGCACAACATTTTAGCTAATAAGTTTGTTCTTTATTAACAACAGTATTGGATTAAAACATGAGATAGATTGTCTTCAGGCCAATAGAGAGACAGATGCTCACAATGCTGATTGGTTATGAGATGAAGGGAGCCAGGACACTCAGGAAGGGAGGCCATCCAGCAAAATGAACCCAACTGCATGGTAATAACTGCTAAACAATATGCAAATGGATGATTCTTGTTTTCTCTCATATGCTGTTTACTCTTTTTCAAATGTAAAGTCACAGACTTTTGTATGGAATGTACTACATTCATTTTATCTGTAGATAGTGCTTTTTGGATCCAGTAAATCAAGATGGAGATACAGAATGGGGAGATGCTAATCAAAAGCATCACTTGTACAAAACATACATAGTCTTAAAGGATTGCCAATTCACTATAAGTCAGAAAGGTGTTTCAATAATAACAACGAAAGCAATAATAGCAGTTCACCAGCACAGATAGAACAAGATGAACAATGACACCTGCTGATACTCTCATCTGTGCTTCTGAAGTATGTTTGAAATATATATTCTGTTCTACAAGCTAGAGATTTAGAGGGACAGTAAAAAACAAAATTAAAAAGGGGTACGTGGGTGGCTCAGTAGGTTAAGCTCAGGTCATTATCCCAGGGTCCTGGGAACAAGCCCCACATCGGACTCCCTGCTCAGGAGGGAGTCTGCTTCTTCCTCTCCCTCTGCTGCTCCCCCTGCTGGTGTTCTCTCTCTCTCTCTCTCTCTCTCTCTGTCAAATAAATAAGTCAAATTTTTTAAAAAGATAAATAGAATAAAAAACAAAATTGAAAAAAAACAAAACAAAACAAAAAAACAAAGCAAACAACCAAAATAAAGAATCACCACAAAAACAACGTAAACCAAAAAATAGAGCACATACATAGAGAGAGAGAAGATGATTAACCATGTGTGGACAGACCAACAGACCTAAGCATGTTTACTTTGGAGAAAAGTGGTCTTAGTGGGAGTACATAGTTCTCTTCAACAATATAAAAAGTAAGTACATGGAAAGGAGACAGTTTAGTCTGTGGGCTTCCAGAGGACAGGCCTAGAAATTACACATAGAAGGACATTACACAGTTATAAGGACATTATAGAAAATGGAGGGTTATTAGCCCCATTTTACATAGGAGGAAACTATCCTATCCAATTTCATAAATCAATAAGAGGCAAAACCAGAATTTAGAGCTAAGGACTCTAATTTTAGAATACGGTTCCCACCTCCCAGAAGTCTACATAAATCAGTTAAATCGCTGAATTAGACAAATTGATGTCATTTCTACCATTTTTACTAATTCTACCATTCCCTGCCTCAAAGTTTCTATGTAGGTTAGCACGTTATCTCAAGCTATCCTGTATAAATGCTACCACAATTGCTCTCTTATGGGACTGAAAAGACCCTCCACAGCATGCAGTTCCTTCCACACGGCATGCCTGAAGCCAACTGACACCACACCAAACTAAGTACTGTGAGAAATCCTGGAAAGTGTAACTTCATCTCTTCCCTCAAGCAATTTTCAGCTTGAGCAAGAAAGGTAAGGGTTCATGTGAGAGAAAGGCAAATCCAGTTTGGTGAGAGAAAGGAAAAGGAGAATAGCTGGGACAAGTTCCTTTTCAGAGCTCTCTTAAATTTTGAATGTTCACAAAGACAGAGATCCTTATTTAAGAAAGAAACCTCAGTCCCATTAGCCTGAGACATGTTTTCAAATGCTGCGGTTTGTAGGAAAGTATATAATTCCACAGCCAGACCAGACTTTTGCTGTGAATGCTCTTGCCGACTTGAAGTTTCCTAGATAAAGAGAGTATAGGCAGGATTGTCTTATGAAATACTGGGTCAAGGCAGCCTATTTCCCTCTTGAACCATATATTCAACAATAGAAATGGAAAGATAGTCTGGGAGGAGAGAAAATACTTGGAAATCCGACGTATGGACCAGCCTCCACATCAAATACCTATAAGCAGAGGCGATTTCTTATCCACTTGTGTGCAAGACCCACTGACTTTATTCCTTTTAAAGCAGTAAATATGGGCGGGATAGAGACCAGAACTGGAAGGAAGATAAGTTTCTTGGGAGTAAGAGGAAAAAACTTCACCCAGGGGCCAAATTTGCCTATGTACACCACAGGAAGAGTTGATTGAAAAAAAAAAAAAAGATTCTGCTAGAAGGCTAGATTCAGTCTCCTTAGAAAGGTGGAAGAAGCTCAAATGGGCATACACACCCTTTGCTGGGACACAATGTTTTCCTACAGAGGAAGAGTAACGGCAAAAGTATTTTGAAAACATTATCTTGGTGTGTTTTTCCTGTTGTCCCTAAGAAATCTTGTTCTCAGGTTGTTCTCCTGAAACTACAGACCTAAGAGAAAGGAGGTGAGTGAAACATCTTTGGGAAAGAGGACAATATGACCTGTGTCATCTGAGCCACAATGAAACACAAAGTAGATGGCTTGCCTCTAATATCCTGAAAGATTTGCCAAGAATAGAGGAGAGAGGCAAAGAGAAGTGGTGACATTCATCTATTATGGCCTCTCCTCTGTGGGATAATGTCTTAGAATGGAAAGATCTATTAGAAGGGTAAAAGAAAAAGCCAAATAAGTGCTCCTATTCCCACTGGAGATTCTAGCAGGAGACATACATTGCTGGATGCCTCAGCCACACTGTCACACACAAATTGGAACAGCCATGGCAGAGAACTAAGGGTAAGGGAGCATTTTTAAGCAGAGAAAAATAACTTGAGCTTTTGTTTATTTTTAGCTGCATAGTACTGAATTTAACAAATTGGAATAAAATAAGTGTTTTCCAATCTCCATATGTGTGGGGACAGATGATGAAAGTTTAGATGAGTTACAGAAAGCAAAAACTGTGCATTTTTTATTTATTCATCTGAAATACTATGTCCTTTGGCAAATCCATAAATGAGTCACTAGACAATTACTGGTAAGTTGCATACTAGGTCAGTCTAACAATTCGAGTTTCCTTGAGGTTTTTTATTTAAAGAAAGACCCTAGCATGTCTTTAGACTCCACATTAGTTATGCTAATAAAACTACCATGTAAAAATTATTGCCTCCTTCCTTCCTATATACCTGCTTTTTGTAGGGAGACAGTGAAATGGCAACATTGCCTTTAAGCATAGCCATAAGCTGCCTTCCACATGTTCTTTAGTTCTGGTCCTATCAATAGCATTCACAAATTTACAGATTTTCTACAGTTTCGAAAGCAATACTCATCTAAAATACCTGCTCAAAAACACCCAAGAAGGAAAGTAGTGAAACACTGACCAGCATCCTTGCTTCTAGCTAAAAATTTATCTAGGCAAAATAAATAGTAAATTTGCAATTTGTTCTTAGAGACCCCATTCAGCACATTTAAATAGTACCTTCTCATTTTAACATTCCTTCTATGTGTTTACTTCCTTTGCTTTTACCCATTTAACACCAGCCCTTACCCTCGCCTTTAATTTACCAAATCTCACTTGGCTGTCTGATCCAGTTTTAAAGAAATGCAGGGGATCTGTATTAGTCTTCCACAGCTGCCATAACAAGTTACAATAAACTTAGCAGCTTAAAGAAAACAAAATTTATCTTTTTACAGTTGTAAGAAAGTGGGTTCTGAGTCCAACATGGATCTCACTGGGCAAAACCAAGGCACCAGCAAGGCCATGTTCCTTTTTAGAGGCTCTAGGTGAGTCTACTCCCTTGCTCATTTGAGTACTTGACAGAATTCTATTCCTTGCAGTTGTAGAACTGGGGTCCTCACTTCCTTGCTCTTTATCAGCTCACAGCTGGTCTCAGCTTCAAGAGGCATCTGCATTCTTTGGCCTGTCACCCCCTTCCTTCATCTCCAAAATCAAAAACAATGGGTAGAGTCCCCCCACCCCCACACACACATTTTAAATTTCTCCTTCCTCTTCCTTCCTCACAGCTCTTTGACTAGCTGGGGTTAAGTTCTCTCGGAATAAGGGTCCATATGATTAAATTGGGCTCACCTAAATAATCTAGAATAGTCTAGCTAACGTCGGGAACCTTAATCATATCTGCAAAGTCCTTTTGTCACATATGGTAACATAGTCACAGATTCTGAGGGTTAGGGCTTGTACATCTGTAGAGAGACATTATCCTGCCTATCATAGGCAGACAGTGGAATGTTGGTGCTTCTTTTTTCTTAAATGATGGGCCTGGCTTACAAACATTGCATTTTTAGTTCAAATATGCTGCTTTCACAATTTGATGCCGATGATAACCTACCATCCACTGACATTTACATTTTATTCTCTTCCTTTAAAGGCAGACTTTCAGCCTTTTCAGTATGTCAACAAGTTAATCTGATAAATCCATACATGCATCTTTGTACAATAAGCTAAGGATGCCTCTTCCAAAATCGCTGAATATTTGTAGTTCTTATTTAAATGATCCCGGTTTCATCACCCCATATGTTAATGATTCAGAGGATAGTGACTTTCACAGGTGGATAGTTGCATGGTTGGCATTCATAAGAGGGCTCCCTAAAGTCCAGATGGTGTTTGTAGGGCACTGTAACTTAGGTATGGCAGAAGCATCCTAACATGTAGAAAATTATTACTGTTTATCATGAGGTGGATACTGTGGTGGCCATCAACATCTCCTACTGGAAATGAAGGATTTATGTCTTACCTGCAGGAAGACTGCCCTGAGCCCTCCCCAAGGACTGACTAGCTACCACTCTCAAGGTAGAAAGTCCTTCCAGGCACATGTGACATCAATGTTTGATCAACATAGGGAAAAAAGGCTCAGCCCCTTGCCCAATTCAGGCCAGCTCTGACATGCTCCTCCAGCTCCAGCACTACTTGGGAGATCAATGCAGGCTTTTGTTGGGGCTAAATCACAACTCTCTTTCTCCCTCTTTTCAATCCTGATTTCATCCTCTCTTTTCCACAGGTACTGATAGAAGGCATGGCCCGTAATAAACTTCCCGCGTGCTAAATTGTCTCAGAGATTGCTTCTGGGGTAAGACAATCTGCAACACTGAGTAAAGCTTAGAGATTTGTTAGCATGAAAGAAGGTTATATTGATCATTACCGGTCTGCATAGAAATTGATGTAAATTAAAGTTAACTCAAGTATTAAAAAATGAGGATGATAACAATGATGATTTTTTTAAAAAAACATGACCAATTACAAATCTCGTATTACATGATATATAATAATCTAATAAAGCAACCACATTTTTATGAGAAGATAAAAAACAATGACATATTTTATCACAAAGGTTTGTTCTATCATATCTTCTCCATAACCTAATGTAGATATGTCAATGTCTTCATTATTTGAACAATTCCCTAATATTGTTGTTAGATTTGTTGTTAAGGATTATTTGATAGAAAGAAATTCATAAGTGTCATACTGGTAAAAAACAATATTTAGAAATAGATCGGTCTTTAATCTTTAATATTGCTCAATGTTGTTAGATGATATAAGACAACATAGGCATTCAGCGAGGTTAATGCAAAGGCTTTGAGCCTGCTGAAGAGTCTATATTTTTCTACTTTTGAAGTGTCATGATCCAAATCACATACCCATAGGCCAATCTGAGAACATTATCTTATAAGAAGGAAGAGATGAGAGATAATGCAAAAACCTAGGACACTAGCAATTGAGCGGTATTGAGGAAATGAACTAGGGAAGAGAAAAGGAATAGGAGTGGAAGACATTGTAGCAGAAGAAACAAGAGGTCTTGCCAAATGATTGAATGAATAAGGAAAGGTAAAGAGTTAAACATAACTTTAAATTTTTGATCATAGTTGACATGGGGCACCATGTTACCTAACAAACAGAAATATAGAAGTATGGGAAAAGGTGCTTTTGGGATAAAAGATAATGTATTTGGTTTTGAATAAACTGAGTTACAGATTTAATCAAATCAGGACTAAAACATGGTAACTACATAAATAGTTTAAGCAGCATTATAATAACAATGTATCATGGATTTAAAGCAGAAAAAAATAAGTGAATTTAAATAGTACAGATAATTTAAATGAAGTTTTTTTTCCCCCTGCAATTGAGTATTCTATTAAAACTATCAGACAAAGAGTAAACAGAGTAATTTATTGTAATGCCTTCTTCAGTGTAATGCAATTACAAATGCAACTAAATATAACACTAATATCTTCTTTCAACTATCATCACAAAGAGAGGGATAGCATAATTAATTCACAAGAGTAGATAACACAAAAGAGCAGCTATTCAAATACATATATTGGATTTGGATTTGTTTTTACAATGGACAGGATGTGATTGCTATTCTGGGATTGAATTGGATCAAACTGAAAGCGGAAGTCAATATGAGGATTTCATTAAGAAGAAGTTGATGTACCAGGTTCTTTTTATTCAAGCTCTTATTGTTGTGTTTAGCACATCAAAAACAACTAACTGGACCTGAGTGTGCACATTCTTTCCAAGCGGAGAGGATGGTGTAAACAGTGGGTAGAAGGGTGGAGACGCAGGGCACCAAAGCACCTGCCGCTCTGGTTGTTTGTGATATATCAGACTTGGAAAGGTTACACTTTAGCTTCACATAATTCCAAAGAAAGTAAGTGCAAGTCAAGTCATTAGTTTAAAAAAATACTGGAAGGAAAAAATGTGACCACAATTATAAAATTGTTCTAAATGACTTCTTAGCAGATTAACTGAATGCTGCTAATTACAAATGGAATTTATTATTTCACTCAAACAGACTTGGATGACAATATGAAATGTTATTCAAATTATACTATGTGTATTTAAAAGTAATAGTGTTACATTATGCCTTTTTATAATATTATACTTAGTTCTTTGGAAAAAATATTTTTGATTTATTTTTTAAATATACTTATATTAATTTTAAAACATCTATTTTTAAGTGGAAGTGCTTACACTTACTTAGGGTGACATATTAAATTCTGTTAAGGGTAAGTTGCCTCTTTCAATATTCTATCTTTACTTACTTCTTCTCTCCCCCACTTGAATTTCCTCTACTCTCCTACAATGGGTACACATGCACGCGCACACGCACACACACACACACACAGACTTTCCAGGCATTCATGTGGATGTGCAAATGTCAGGCAGACTGCAACAATGACCCTGGCTTTCTTCATTCATAAACTGATTATTTAAACAGATACTTCAAAGCAAAGGGGAATTTAGGTTCAATCTTATAGTTGATCCCCTTTTCTTCTTTTTCTTTCATGCCAGCCAACTAAGTTTGTTTTAAAAGGATACTTCTAAGAATTTGAGTTGTTGAAGAAGGTTTTAAGAAGCTAATCAAGAAATTTTTTTAGAATATAATTAAGGAGATTTGCTTTGTATTTATTTTTGAATAATTTTTCTTTCACAAATGAGAGTAAAAATCTCAAAGACTGATGAAATTTGCCAAGTGGTACCCAGATGTTATGTAATTATTCCTTCCTTCCCCCTTTTAGATCACAGATATTGAAAGAAGATTATTTTATGAGTTAAATATATAATTTTCTTCTATAAAGGAAATTGGTTTTCTAATTTATTTGTTTTAATGCTTCTTTTTTGTATTAACATATGTTGGATTACATATCAGAAAACAAATCTTTTGATTTTGGGTCAATGATATCTCTTTTGCTGCATAATTTCTTCAGAATTTCACTCACTGAATTCCCTTTAGTTATATATTGCCTGCTGGAGGAGTAGGTTTTCTTTTCAATTTGCTGACATTATTTTAAGTACTTAAATTTTTCCTGGATTTCAACAAATGAATCTTGATTAGACTTGCACAGACACTGCTGGCATCCAATGTGTATTTTTCTCATTTACATGACTGGCAGCTAGACTACATTTCCTTGCTATGTGTATCTAAATAGTGCCATATCACCATTTCTCCCCAGTAGAATGTGGGTGGAAGTGATACATGCATTTCCTGGCTGAGGCGGGTAAGAACAGGTGGCCTTTCTCCATGCTTGCTCTCTCTCTTTTCCTTCACATCTATCAACTAAGGAGAGATAAGTTTAAAGATATAAAAGAGGACAAGGCTACAGGCTAGAAGAAGCCCAGGTCCCTGGATTACTATATGAAGTAGAAACCCCCTTCCTCACTTGCTCATGACAGATGTCAGTAAAAAAACTTTACTATTAAGCATTAAGATACAGAGAATTTTTTTTTTTACAACAGTTAAGGAACTCAAGACAAGTATGAACCTACCTACCACTTAAAAAAGATTCAGCAATATATAATATGCTGTGTAGATTGAATGTATTTAGCAAAATAATTTTAAATATATATTTTCCAGGTTTCAAACACTATAGTGGCTCCTGCTCTGATATTTAGTTTCTTCATTATACAAATTAGAGCTTTTTATTTGCTTTAAATTTCTTCCTATAGTCTTACGTTTATATTACAACTGCCATATAATAGTTGCTGAAATTAGCTCTCCCCCAAAATCAATCCACAAAGTTATTTTAATATATCAAACCATTACTGGTGTTTTGACATTTTTGCAGAATAAAGCCAAATTAAGCTTTTATCAAGATTATATTATTGCACCATATAGCTGGTTTCTAAATGAGTAAAAACATATTGTTTTTTAACAGAATTTTATGTGATATAAACTTAAAATTAAAAAATAATTTCTTAAAAAATTTTGTTGACTCTTTTCTGGTTGCTTGAGGCACTGATTATATAAAAATCAATCTTCTTCAATTATCCCATCCCTCCCCAACTTTTCTAAGCAAATTTTTCAAAATTATATGCAATCAGGTACACTCGTATATATTTCACATGTGATTCCCATATATCACTTACATCTTCAATTAAGCCTTAAACTACTTGACAATATCTAGAATCCAATACTTTGTATTCCCCAAGGCACCTAATGAAATGTTGGACATATAATAAGCATGAAATAAACATATGCTTGTTCTTTTTGCAGAATAGACAGACTTTAAGAATTGATTCTCAAGGCCTAGGACTGGCTATTACTGTGACTGAGTGAGCTCAGGGTGTTGTTTTTCTACTACCTCCTCAGCAAAAGGTAAAAATAAACATAGTCAAATGCTATTTGTAAAAAGAAGATCAAGAGAAAAATTGGCCAACATTGGCCTGTTCCCAGTGCAAAAGTATTTACTGTGATATTGAAAATAGTACTGGAATAATTTATTTTTCTAATTTTATATCTTAATTTAATATAATATATTTGGACATAGGAATATGGGGCTTTATTAATACAAAATCAAAATGTTTTAAAATCCCTATTTTTACATGAATAGTAAAGTCTAGACAAGCATATACGTATTAAGTTTCTATAAATTAAAACATTCCTTTAGCAATTCATGTCTTTGGTCTAAGTAGAAAAATACCATTAGAAGGAGTCATGTCATTTTGCAACCTCTCAACTGTCACTCTTTCTTTAATCTTCATTATTGTCTTCTTGTTCATTCTATAATATCCTTGAATTCAAAAGAACATCAAACCATAGAGACTATTAGGTTATGCAAAAATAAACTGACCACTGAAAAAAATTTTTGCTGAGAATAAATTAATATTACCACCTTTTAGGGAAATTTCTATATAATTCATAATACAAGTTAACTGGTCCTCTTAAATTTTCACTAACACATATAGAAGTCCTTTTGATTTAGACAATTATATAAAAGTTAACAGTGATTAAAAGCTAACTAATATTGGAAACAACTTTTTAAGTACAAAAACATGAATTTTACATTCTTTAAAGCATTTGTGCATAATTTCATGTTATATCTTATAAGCCCCAGGTATGATCTTTGGAAACTACATAAATACTTGTTGACTGTTGACAGCTGTAACAAGTTAGGAAATGAATGCTCCAGAGCATGAAGGTTATTCACTAAGCAACTGACCAAGTTCGTATCTACAACTTTTCAAAGACTCATATGTATGTGGTTCTATTAATGTAATATTTAGACTCAAAAACTGTAGACGTGTTAGACCCTGTGAAAGATACTTTCATGTATGGTATCTTTTTCAGGAACTCCCAAATGATACACCATGAAGAGATTATAGGAGTGCTACCCAGAATATCAATCCCTCGTCCTGTGGAGTAGCCAGAAGGGTCAGCTACTTGTCTCTGCTTAAGTAGCTTCATTTGGATTCCTTTAAGGACTTTCCAAGTGGAACAGATCCATGGGCGTGCCCTTCAAACCCCACTGTCATTGAGTGCAATGAGCAACAGCTGTCTGCTGCTGTTCTGCCACTGTGCCCTGAGCATGGTCAATGAGGCGCCCTATGCTTGGACATGTCTGTTCACAATCTACAATAGCATGCACCATCCTCCTTGGATAAGGGGCCTGTGGAGCTTCAGAGAGTTTGTGTTCCATGTGCTCAACTATTAAAAAATCTTAAGAAATACACACGGCCATTTCATGGAAGCAAGGTTAGATTATTTTTAAGCTTGGTACACATTTCACTAATAGTTTTATTTTTTCTTATCATAATTATATTGCATAGGATTTTTTTTTTACCATGTCATGTCCTAAATAGATAGACACAAACACTTTCTATCTTACTCCTGTGTGTCATATACATTTAACGTTCCATGTATGACATGATGTGAAATATATTGGGAAGTTTATAACCATTTTAATATTAACAAAACCACTAATTTTTATTAAATTTATTAAATGTATTTATAAATTTATAAAATTTATTAATAAAATTATTTAAATTTTATTAAATTTATTAAATGTAAAGGTGTGAAATCTATAGGCATGCAGGAACAATTTAGATTCACGGCTTATGAGTTGATAATTATTTTAAAGTTTGAATTCTTAGTGATTATTTGTTAGCACACAGTACTTATATGGCACTTAATAGGGCCTATGCATACAACATTATTTATTTTTTACAACAACTCTCTGAAAAAGGTATTATTATTATATCAGATATTTGAACCAGTTAATGTTCCAGGATCACAGAGCCAATAAATAGTAAAGTGGAAATCTAAACTGTGGTCTTTACTGACACTATATACTCTCTCCAAATTCTTAGTTACATTATCCTGAATTTCTATTTAAATGTTATAAATAACTTGATAGCATAGATTGCTGTTATAAGTCAAACAGTAAAAAGCTCATTAACAAACATTACTAACCCCTACTATGATATTTATTGGTTTTGCAGCTGCTTCCTTTCTGTATGATCAGTTTCTATCAACTTAATCTTACAAACATGTTCTCTTTTATATTGCCAACTTTTAGGGAGAATAAATGGTAGGTGAGAACAATGGAGGGAAAAGACTTGAAATTGGTACATTAACTAGTTAAGTTTGGTGCGTTGGTTAAATCAAGAAATTAAATTGAGGCAATGTCCATTACTTCTCATGGACAATTTTATGTGAAAAAAAAAGTGAAAAATTTGCCCTTTGCCAAAATACTAGGAATCTGAACTATATATCTGATCTATTGATGTTGTCTACAAATGTTTACAGAGAAGAATTTTGTATCACCAATTTGGGTTCATCCTCTTAAATATTATCTATTTCCAAAAGCCTTTCTTGATAAGTTATGACCACAGTTGACCTGGGTCTTCTCATTTCTCTGTCCTATTAGTTTTAGTAATCATTTTTCATTCTCACTGGACCATGTGTAAAGTAAATCTCAATTATCAAATTGTCCAATATATATCTACAATATGTTCCTTGGGAGCCAGAAGATAAATTAGAAAGAAATGCAGATCACCGTTATCTCCAGAGGAGACCTAAGTTGCCCAATGTCACACAGTAAGTTAGTGGCAGAGTTGTTTAATTTCACCTCTCTTAATACTGTATCATTGCTCTTGCTGTCACTAGAGTGAAAATAGCTTCACTTGTCTGTGAACTAGACAGTATGGTTTACTGAACACTTAATGGAAGTGAGCATTAAACTAACATTCTTTCTCCTTTCATAACAAGGTTTGTGAAATAGAGCCTCCTTTACTGAACCCTTCTTGATTGAACAGAAATGAATACAAATTGCCTTGCCCTACTTCTAATTCCAGGGGGCAACTTGTATTTCCACAGCGCGAGAAGACATAGAAGCTCTACTAAGGATTTGGATAATCGTAGTACCTAATGTTATGACTACTGACTTCTCTGAGTACAACTTTTTAAAATAATTCTAAATATTTTGGCAGTAAAACTTCCAGAATATGCCTTTTTTACCACCATACACAAACAACTGTTTACTTTCTGATTTTTTTTTAACCAGATCTTCACATCAACAAAGACTAAAGAAACTTGTGCTATTTTCTCCAGTAGAATAGTCTGACCTAGGATGGCCATGGGAGACAATCCACAATTTGTACAATATAGACTCATATAATTATCAGCAATCACCAGTCTAAGATGCTAATTTTACAAATGGAGGAAATGACTGCTCAGAGAGGTACAAGTGACCTCAGTTATGAGCAGAGCTAGGAATGTCACTTTCTATCTTCCAGCACATGTTTCTTAATAGGTATGTTGGTGTTTTATATGTAACAAATGCAATAAAATACATATTAAAATGCAAATAACTTTATATTTCTATTGACTCTGCTGATAATTTAGCAAATATTGTTTATCAACACCACAGTTCATTTGGAACATAGAAGTTCAAATTTCTGGGTTGGATTCATCTTCTACAATATATAACGTTTAAAAAACAGCTAAAGACAAAAAGTTCTATTGTAGCTATACAAATAGATAAATACTATTTCTACATATATTGTGTAAAAATATATATAGTTGCAACACATTTGAGTTTCCATCTACAAGATCAAAAAAATGTATTAATTTAATTGAATATATGGCACTATTTCTGGTAAGACACACTAGTATTTTACATAATAACAATGAAAAAAAGGACAAGAGCAATATAGCTATGTCACAATGCTAAGGTAAAATCCATGAGAGACACATGGATATTTCAGAGATTAAAATATACAAAAAAATGTGTTCTAGAATTTATAAAATATGCTATATCTTTATTTACATGCTCTATCTATAAAGAGAGAGAGAGGGAGGGAGAGATTACTATGTATCAGGCACTGGGTTCACTGGTTTTACAGGTATACCTTCATTCAATACTCACGACTGTCCTTTGAATTGGGTATTACTTTTATTCCACCTTACAGATGAAGGAGCTGGGACTTACAAAATGACTTCCTAAGATCACATTCTTTCCGTAAGACTAAACAAGTGTATGTTATTAATCATTTGTTAGGTGATCACGATTCTGCTAGGTGACTTGTGATAAATCGAGTGCTGTCCTCAGGTGCATTATATCTAGTTAAGGTATCAAGTCTTGCACACACGGAACAAGCAACAATCCCATATGTTTAAAAAGTCTAGTCCATGATTATATATTGAGTTTTTGCCTAATGCCCTTTTGTGACCAAAAATGATTTGCACATAATTTGTGGAAACCAAAACAAACAAATAAGAAAAGCATTGAAACAAGAATTTGCTTCAAAGGACTGAAAATCAAACAGAGCCCAATTTTCATGCCTTTACAAAAATAAAGTAAAAAAGAAAAAAAAATTGAACATGGATTCTCATCTATTTTTAGTACATTATTTTTCCCCTTTCTTTCCTTTTACTTCTGCTTCCCCGAAACACAATAAAGTCAGTTAAAACTCGAAGAATGGGAAAGCTTGAACAATACACAAGAGATATTTAAAACTCTTCATTTAGATGATTAGGGAATCGGGAGGTTTCTGTTTTGTTTTGTTTTCTTAACACCGTGGACAGTTTTTAGCAAGTTCAAGGTAACTGAGATTTATGCACTCCCATTTATGTGGTGTTTGTCAAAAAAGGAAAGAATGAAAGAAAGAAACACACACACACACACACACACACACACACACACACCCTCCAAACTAGTATGCATGCCAGAATATCACAGAGAATTCAAACAGAATCGGGATCTTTTGCACTAGGGAACATATTTACTGAAGCAGAAAGTATCCTCTGTGTGAATAAGCTTCCCTGAAATATCCTGGCATAAATGTGCTTAAATTCATTTAGAATACCATACTGTCGACGAATTCTTCATGCTTGTCAAGTCCCTCAAACTATACTGCAAGTCACCTCATCTCAGTACTACTGTAGTTTGTGATACTTGATGGTAACCAGCACTCAAAATTTCAAAGCCCAACCAGTATTTTCAAATTCAATAATCACCATTCAAATTTGTCATTCGCTAATGTGTTATGTGTTTTAATAATTTTAAAATCACATCTCTAAATATCAACTTATTTATATATATAAACATATACCCTGTAATATATATCAATATATAAGTAGATGTATATAATTCTATCTGCATATATACCCTGTAATATAGGTCAAATTCATTTGTTAATCTTGGTTTTGAGATGGGAATTACTCTGACTTATATTTCCCTTACCACCTAGGGGTATTTCAGAAGTGGAAGTTTAAATATTATTTGTCCTTTTTCTTTTTAAAGTCATTCTTGGGGGCACCTGGGTGGCTCAGTCAGTTAAGCATCTGCCTTGCTCAGGTCATGATCCGGCTCTTGGGATCAAGCCCCACATGGGGCTCCCTGCTCTGTGGAGAACCTGCTTCTCCCTCTCTCTTTGCTCCTCCCCATACTTGTTTTCTCTCAATCTCTCTCTCTCTCATGCTCTCTCTCAAATAAATAAATAAAAAAATTTTAAAATATTTTATTTATTTATTCGACAGAGATAGAGACAGCCAGCGAGAGAGGGAACAAAAGCAGGCGGAGCGGGAGAGGAAGAAGTAGGCTCATAGCGGAGGAGCCTGATGCGGGGCTAGATCCCACAACGCCGGGATCACGCCCTGAGCCGAAGGCAGACGCTTAACCACTGTGCCACCCAGGCGCCCGAAATAAATAAAATCTTAAAAAAACCCCAAAAACCTCCGAAAGTCATCCTTGGGATAGAAACAAACAGGGATACANATCTTGGGATCAAGCCCCACATGGGGCTCCCTGCTCTGTGGAGAACCTGCTTCTCCCTCTCTCTCTGCTCCTCCCCATGCTTGTTTTCTCTCTCACTCTCTCTCTCTCATGCTCTCTCTCAAATAAATAAATAAAAATTTTTAAAAAGATTTTATTTATTTATTCGACAGAGATAGAGACAGCCAACGAGAGAGGGAACACAAGCAGGGGGAGCGGGAGAGGAAGAAGCAGGCTCATAGCGGAGGAGCCTGATGCGGGGCTCGATCCCACAATGCCGGGATCACGCCCTGAGCTGAAGGCAGACGCTTAACCGCTGTGCCACCCAGGCGCCCCAAGATAAATAAAATCTTAAAAAAACCCCAAAAACCTCCGAAAGTCATCCTTGGGATAGAAACAAACAGGGATACATAATAAGATGAAAATTAATTGAGGACCTTCATTAATTTGTCCAAGATAGTGCGAGACATTCTCCAGGTGATTCTACTGTGCTACCAGACTGAAGGACCACAACAGACTTGTAAAATGAAAGTGTTGTTAGCATGAAGGGTACTAATTAAGACAGATGTACTTCATGAAATCTACAGCAATATTATCACTAGACCTCAGCAAAGCTTGGAACCAAGATACAAGAAAAGATTGAGAGAATCCCGGAAGTCTTTCCTCTGTCATCTTGGCATCCTCNTTCCAGGAAGTCTTTCCTCTGTCATCTTGGCATCCTCCCTTTGTGTTATTTTTTTCTATCTCAGGTTTTTCTGCTATTTATTTCACCAATACTTTCTGAAATTCAGAGGTTAGCCAGGATAACTCTGGAATTCCTCAGCTTCAGTTACAAATTGATGGGACAGTAAACCTGGCCATTGTTGAGTCATATACTCACCCTTAAACCTCTCAACCGTAGCCTGACCCTGAGGTTATGTTTGGTGAGTTGGCGATTCTTTTATGAGTATGGGTGTAAAACAACAGAGGTAGGGGAAGGGAATATGCACCGACAATACCAAATGTTGACAAGAGAATTTGTTAATTTATCNATCCCGGAAGTCTTTCCTCTGTCATCTTGGCATCCTCCCTTTGTGTTATTTTTTTCTATCTCAGGTTTTTATGCTATTTATTTCACCAATACTTTCTGAAATTCAGAGGTTAGCCAGGATAACTCTGGAATTTCTCAGCTTCAGTTACAAATTGATGGGACAGTAAACCTGGCCATTGTTGAGTCATATACTCACCCTTAAACCTCTCAACCGTAGCCTGACCCTGAGGTTATGTTTGGTGAGTTGGCGATTCTTTTATGAGTATGGGTGTAAAACAACAGAGGTAGGGGAAGGGAATATGCACCGACAATACCAAATGTTGACAAGAGAATTTGTTAATTTATCTTTAATGCTCTAGCTTCAATACTATGTACATAGTGGTAGATAAGGACCTGGGAATACAGGCTTCAATTCTGAGGATGCAAATGAGAAGAAACTTGAAAACTGACCTACACTATCAATTTCATTAACATTCTACTGCTAATTGTCTACATATCCAAATGACTCCCTTCAATAGAACATTGGCTCCTCTTTTTTTGGTCGTAAGTATGTTAACGTAAATCCCAGTAACTATATACACTTACTGATTGTACCACTTAAGTAGCATTCATTATTTTGCCCTTATGATGTCATTATTTACAATTATGGAATGTTTTTCCTACTTGATTTTTTAAAATGATATTGCTGGAAGAATAAGAAGACATCATAAATAACCCCCAACTAGAATATATCCAGATTTTATTCAGCCAATTTTACATATATATACATATATACATATAAATACATAAGATTATATATTAAGATTTATAAATATATATATTTATATTTATAAATATAAATAACCCCCAACTAGGATATATCCAGATTGTATTCAGCCAATTTTACATATATATATATGTATAANTATAACGAATTTTCCACACACTGGCTTCTGCCTCTATATGTTTCAAATTTTTTACTTCTTCCATCATCCACATACTTCCATTGACAAATGACACTTGACAAGTTAATTTTGTAGTAAGATCACTTGATCTAAACCTTCATTGCACAACTTTAGGTAATTAGCACAGTGGTCAGAAAGGATATTCCCAAGTTTTTTGTACACAGGGAATGACAACAATAACCTTAAGTAAATACAAAAAGTGACTACAAACCATAATATATCTCATAATCCCCCAAATAAATTTATCTTCCCTACTGCTAATTCTTTAGAATGTCCACAACTATTCCAATATCTCTGGACACAAAGAGAAAGTGACTAGCAAGAGGCCATGGACTTGATTGAGGTTTGGCAAAAACACAGGATCATGTGAGTGGATTGTTAGGGTTCCTTCATATGCCTTTGAAGGACCTATGTAAGTAAGGAGCCACAAATTTCAGGCCTAAATAGCTTCTTGGTACATCCTCCCCAAAATAACTGTCACTGATAGGAACATGTATTTATGAGGCATGAATAAATAAAAATTATGCTGTTCTGGTCAGCTCATGATGTTGTATAGCAGAAATTACAAAATGGGAGCAGCGTTAGGGAAGTTGGGCCTAGTTATTTCTCCTCCACTTTCAGATTAAATAGAAAACTAAAAATGAAGTGAAACTAATAGGATGATTATAATTATCTTTTCCATCATGAGGGAGATTTCAAATTTGGTTGATAGAGGTTAGTTTTGTTGGTATGGCAATGTAGATGTGCCCTAAGAATGGAAATGCAAAATCAAAATCAAGTACAATAGAATGAAAATCTAGAACAGAGGCGTAATTTCATAATCATGGCTTCTTAAAGCAGAAGCCAAGAACTGGGTCATAGCCAGGATCAGACACTTCCATAGCAGTAAGAAAGAACAGCATAAACAGGAAAAGACACAAAAGGCAGAGACTTTATGTAAAAATTTCTCAAGAATGACCAGGAAGATTAGAAATAACAGTGAAAGAGAAAGCAGTCGGGGAAAATCAACACTGATGGGAAGGAAGGACTGAGGTACAGCATGATTTTTCCTAGACTTAAGAACCAATCTCCTCTCAAGCCTGATTATTCAGTTATAGCAATAAAAGAAACTTTATGAAAAAAGTATAATTCATTTGTTAATTCATATATCAGTTACTTAGTTTCTACTATTTGCTAAACACTACACTTCTCATTGGAGGTTACAATTCATGATGAAACTATCATTTTGACACTATAGGTTGCCAAAAGAACCATGAGAAATAAGAGGCCCAGAAATGTCCAAGAACTGAAATTATTAATAAAACTCTAGATCTCTTAGCAAGAATTTTCGTGTCCTGATTTAATTAACATATTGCCTTAAAATAAAGTCTTTGCAAAGGACAGACAGAGATTATCAAATGGCTTCCAATCTACTTTAGGATGAAAGGGTCTTTTCTTTCTTTTCTTTTCTATTTTTATTTTTTTTGGATGTAGGAGAAGAAGACATGGATTTATTTTTAATTCACTAAAAATAATACTCAGAACATTTATATTTATTCTCACTGGCTAGAAATTTCATAATTTTTCTTATTCTCATTGCACACTATTATTTGTAAAATCCATTAACAAACTTTTTGTTTGTTTGTTTTACAAACTAGAGCATTAAAGGCAGGCAAGGCAAAATTGTAATTATCTTTTGTTGCAAAGCACCATATGTTGCTGCTTTAACATCAGAAAAGACAATGAAGAACATTCAGATATTAAACAAAACTTTGATGAATCTAGCTGGGGTGAAAAAGTTAAACTGGTCAACACACTGCAAAGTGAATCCATTTATGACATACTTAATCATGCCAAAATATTTACCACTCAGCATAAGCACCCATCATGAAAGGAAAGATGTGGTTTATCATTTTAATATTCAACATAATTTCGTATCCAGCTGTGGCCCTCAAGAAATTTGAACTTTTTGTTTGGGATTAGGAAGGGGGAAGGATGAAGGGGGAGGGAGACATGTGGATCCCTTACAAAGCAGCCAGATGTTTACTCTGGCACTCTGCATAAAACTTAAGAGAACATTAAAAATATTCATTGTGTGTGTGCACTTTGGGTAAAANATGCCACCCAGGCGCCCCTGTGGTTTATCATTTTAATATTCAACATAATTTCGTATCCAGCTGTGGCCCTCAAGAAATTTGAACTTTTTGTTTGGGATTAGGAAGGGGGAAGGATGAAGGGGGAGGGAGACATGTGGATCCCTTACAAAGCAGCCAGATGTTTACTCTGGCACTCTGCATAAAACTTAAGAGAACATTAAAAATATTCATTGTGTGTGTGCACTTTGGGTAAAACTGTTTTTAAGGCTTGCTTTATGATTTATTGGATCTCTTGCAGCGAAGAAAGATGGGAGTTGTTTCTTAAAGATTTTAAAAATAAATATGCATCTAATTTTGTTTAGGGAAATGTTATAATTCCATTACATGCATTTTTAGCTGGAAGGAAAGTATGAAAGGTAATTTTTATCGACTACAATGCAGCAAGTGTGTTCCAGTCATTATCCTAGTGTTCAGGTAGCTGGATCTCTCTTCCTTAGGAAGAAATGACTGAGAGCCAACTACGTATCGGACACTTGCTTTGTTCTAACAAATCAATAGAACAGCATTTGTCCAAATCCTAACAAATCAACAGAATAGCATTTGTCCAAAGGCAGGCAGGCCTTTTTTCTGCAACTTGCTGTCACGGTAAAAATTTTAAAATAATGGATTTTCTCAAAGTTGGAAATCATGTCTTTTTGAGACCCATGTAAGTATTATAATCAGAATAGCAAGAAAAGCTAATCTCAAGACAGCCTTAATGAAGAATCATGAACACGATATCCCAAGGTATTTTAACAAATTTGAACCTTGTCTTCTGAGAACTTTTGATCCAAAGCTACATTCAGATAGGAGAAAAGCAGTTATCTGTTTTTTTTTTAAATCATATAAACCTGGAAAAATATTGATTTGTTGACAGAATTTATCAAGTTTTATTAAGATATTTTTGTACTGTCTAGACTTGTAGCCATGAAGAGCACTCTGCTTTGCTAAATAATTCATTTGATTTGACTTTTACCCCAAATTCTGTTTTCCAGTATTTCAAAAAAAAATATTGAGTTTTCTTTAACTCACTTCTCTCTGTCTCATACATTTTTCAACTTGAGGAGACCACAATTTAAATGGTTTTCGTTTTACAGACAGACATACGTAAACTATTTGTGAGAAATATGTCATGGCAAGTCTGCCCCAGTGTAAGTATTCAGTTAGTGGATCATATCCTACTTATTTTCCGTGTTCCATACTTTGTGCTTGCTCTGCTGCCTACAGCCCCCTTTCCTATAGTCCCCAACCCCAAATACCCACATTCTGTTCTTTAGCTTCAGAAAGCCCATGGGCCCCCCTCAGGCAAAATGATGCTCTGGTCCATAGAATGCTATGCATCAGAATTGCCCTTCTTATTCTGTCCTCATTTCTAACATACCTTTACCAAGGGTCCCATTCTCATGATGGAATTGGAGCTACCCACCACAATAAATGAATCTCACTCATATTAAAGGATAGATATCAATAAACATCCTTCTGATTGAGTTTTTATCTGAAATGAGTTTATTTCCAAATTAATTTCTAATTGAATTGAGTATAAAATGTATTTTTGGTAGGAAAATATTTTTTCAAAAGTCCTTAAAAAAAACTTATAAAATAAGGCCGCTTGGGTGGCGCAGTTGTTAAGCGTCTGCCTTCGGCTCAGGGCATGATCCCAGCGTTCTGGGATCGACCCCCACATCAGGCTCCCCTTCTAGGAGGCTGCTTCTTCCTTTCCCACTCCCCCTGCTTGTGTTCCCTCTTTTGCTGGCTCTCTCTCTCTCTGTCAAATAAATAAATAAACAAACAAATAAATAAATAAATAAATAAAATCTTCAAAAAAAAAGAGAACATTTTAAAATAAACTTATAAAATAAATGAATGATGTTTAAAAATTGACAATTTTCTATTTCATTGATTTTTAGGTTTTCAATATATATCTCTGAGTTATATTTGACTTCTCATTATTCTTGTGTCTCTTCTAAGCCTAGCTAAGTTCTCAGGAAATTTATTATTTATTTATTTATATTTCTCTCTTTTATTATTTCTCTCTCTTGTATAAATGTATGAATTCTATAAGCTTTTCTGTTCATATAATCTTACCCACAGAATGTGAGATCCTTTTCCAATAAGAAAAAATATATATAAATAATAAGTAGTTGTACCTTAAGATAAAGATATTACAAATCAGGCTGAATGAGGAGAATCAAGAATCCCTCCACCCCATACAAGCCTAGCACCTGGTAACCGGTGACAGTAGGCCGTTTCTGAAGACAGGTTAAGAGTGTGGAAGTATCCGCATCTGAAGCACAGGTCTGCAGGAACTCCTGAGAGCGAAGAGTAGAACACTGACATTGAGGAAAGCCCTCTGGCACCCCAGGATCCACACTAAGTACAAGGAACCCACAGCCAACCACAGGAAGACTTCTGTTTCTACTTAGAAAACCACAAGAGAATGCTGTTTCCACTCTAATAATGAAAACAAATAAAACAAAACAAAACAAAAAAACCCCACCAAACCAAACCAAACCAAAATAGATAATCTGCTTAATTTGATAAAGTCAACAATTAGGTTTCTAAATTAATTTTGAGTTAAAATTCACAGCAAAATAATGTTCCAAGAAAAGTAGCTGAAAACAGAGGTGTATTACTGAAGTCTCAGGAATGTCAAACTTATGAAAAAATTCATTTAATATTCTATTTTTCAAAAACGTAAAATGCCTTATACCAAGGCAACAATATTACTTAATAAACTAATGGCATTCCTTGAATGACTGAATCCCTGCCCTCTATTTGAACAGAAAAAGGTTTTAGCCTATTGTGACTATTACCAGAACATGTTACTGGATGTTGACACTTCTTCAATTTCTTCTGTAAGTGGTGTCAGAATTTCTCCTTTATCAGTCAATCGATCTGCCCACAGAGTCTTCTGTCCTTCCCCTACATTCTCTAAGTTAATTCATACCTCACAGCCTATAGTAAGAGAGACCCAAGTCATAGGGTACTGGACAGAAAGGCCACCTTTCTCATGGTTTTCGTAGCAATGCCCCATGGCAACTGCACTCAAGAGATTCCTGTCTCAGTGACTATAATTGCCACTTAGTAACAGGTACCCAGTATCAAGGCATATTCAGTGTGGGATATAAAGACATTTCTTGATGTATCGTTTTCTATTCCTGAGCTTTCAGAGAAGAAATCCAGTCAGAACAGGAAGCAGAATAGAGGAAATAAAGAAAAAGAGAAAAATATCACTGAGGATTAGTATAAATTCAATTTAAAAATAATGTTGCATATACTTAAAAAACACTTAACTCAATATTTTTCAAAAACTACTGTAGTATTTATTTTTGTTTCAAGAAATGCTTAAGAAATTAGCCATACATTTCTGAAAACTTCTCATACATTCAGTCAGTTACACGTTTTATAAGGAAAGAAACCATTTGACTTTTGAAAGAGAGACAATTAGTAGAGACCATTGCCAAACTTGGTTTTTACCTCTCTTCACTGAAAAAACAAGTTGATTTGTTTCTGGGCCAAACATCCTAATTTCACTTTGGTTTTAGTGAAACTCTTTTGAATTTGTTAGGTTTGTTGGAGAGGGAGAGGTGGTTATCATTGTTTTGCTATTGGTTAGTTAGTTTCATCAAAAACTTTGGTGCCATGTAAAATATAACATATTACTTCTTAAAATGGAGTTGCTTATACTCCTAATTTATTTTAATTACAGGGGAAAAAAGTTTTATAAATGCAAAAACAATGAGCCATCATTATGCCTTTGGTAATAGATATGACCCCATTCCCTATTTTGTGAAGAATCAGGTTAGGGGATGTAATCTAACACACACACACACACACACACACACACACACACACACACACACAAAGCCCCTAGATTAAAAAAGACTGACCAATACACCGATTTCATCAAGTACTAGTAACTTGTTTATTTCCTTGTAGAGAGAATGAGGCCCATTTTACTCAGATTGCATAAAGCAGCATTGAGATTTGCTTCAAATCACTTTCCTTATGTGTTGTTTCCCTAACACAACTTTGCAGGATAACTAGTCCTGTATCTAGCTGTGTACCATATGTACTTTATGTGTGGAGAAAGAAATAATTTTTGATAAATCAGGTGACAATGAACGATCAACTCCACATGAATAAAGAATCTACCGTCTCTATATGGCTAGAACTGAGTTTGGTCCACGGGGAATCCTAAATAAATGTTTGTTTGCGTATTTGTTTTAGTGAATGGTTGAATGAACAACTGCAGATGAACTCCAAAATCACTTTTGTCACCTCTCAGATTACCTATCTCCATGTGCTCAAACAGTCCCGAAGAAGTTGCAGTCACATACCCCTGTGAGAAGGGCCTTTAAGAACCTGATGAAAGGAATTCACGAATATGAAGACTTAATCTTCTTTGGCAGGGAATTTGCACGTTGGTCTGAAAAGCATCTATTACCCCTCCTGCACATCTAACAATTTTTTTATTATAATTTTAAAGGAAAGTGTCACACACTTATTCTAATTTTAAAGGAAAATGTCATACACAGGTGACAAGAATGCTGGAATTCTGATGAATTTAAAATGTTAATATGAGGAGAATTATGGATGTTATACAGAAGCTGAAAACTTGGGTCTTTATTGTTGTTCACTCTGCAAGTCTAATCAGATGACACTTCTCAAATTACCGATGTATAAAATGAGATTTTGCTACTATAGCTCCTTTTCAAGTGTGAAAATGTTCATCATGATTTAGGTTGAAATGAGTGCCATATAATGTCTAATATGCAATTAAAATAAGGTGATGTCATGAATTATCCAACAATTTTTAGATGTTCTATTCAGGATTTGTTCTTTCTACTTATTTCTCTTAAAGGAATAACATGCTATAGACACAGCATTTTCTACTCCTTCATTACAAATAGGCAATGATTAAGCATCACAATATGAATGATATCATATTAAAAATTAATAGTTTAATTACTGGATAAATAATAAAATTATGGAGGAGGAGATTTTAAAGACAAATTTGCTTTATAATACTTGTAGAAAATATATGCTTAAAACCCAATAAAGAAAAATTATTATGGCAAGATAGTAGTAGCAGCAATATATAAATATTAATTAATATTATTATTATTATATCTATAAATCCAATGCCCCAAGAAGATCAACAAATGTAACATACATACTTATGAATTGATCAAATTGAAAATTTCTGTTCATTAAAAAATCCAATTAAAAGTGTTAATAGGGAAACAAAAACTAAAAGAAGATATTTACTATACCTATATCCAAAAAAATACTTTTCAGAATATATAAACAGCTTCCACAAACCAATAAGGAAGAGAGTAACAATATAATAAAAAGAACAAGGTTTGCATAATTTCAAGTCTTCTCACAAAAGAGTTTCATGAAAGAGTTTCAAATAGCCAACACAAGTCAAAATGGTAATTATCTCTGTGGAAATGAGTCACAGAAAAAGTGTCTTCTTGAGTTTTTGGAATATTCTATAGTTACATTTAGTAGGTTTAAGCTTTTAGATTCATGGAATGTGCACTTAAGTTTGTGGACCTACCTATATGTCTGTTATACTTAAAATTATTTGAAAATAAAAACTACATTGAAATAAAATATCTCACATATGAGTTGCCAAATTCTACAGATATAATAGTGTTCTCTTGAAGAATCTCCAAAATCAAAACTCTCATATATTGTTAATGGACATACAAAATATCACAACCCTTATGGAGAATAATATGACAATAATGAACAAAATTACATACACATTTTATCCAGCTATCCACTTTTAGACATCTGCTCCAAAGTTTCATTGATGAAAATATGAAAATATATGTGCAGAAAGCTATGTATTGCAACTCTCTACAAATTAACAAAAGATTGGGGACAATACAAATGTCCACCAAGGGAGGACTGAATAAATGATGCACATTCAAGCATTGGAGGACTGAGATTCTATAACAGAAAAAAAGAAATATCTCTATATGCAGTCATGAGGAGTGATATTCAGGACATAGTGTATGTTTTGTTTTGTTTCATTTTTTTTATAAAGCATGATGAAAAAATATAATATTCCATAACTTAAGCAAGGGAGTATATTCATTTCCATAAAGCTCCATTTGTTTTTATTTATACACACACACACACACATACATATGTTATAAAAAGCAAAACTATGGATAAATTTCCCCCATAAAGAGATAGCATGATTATCTTAACAGGAAATCTTAAAGAATCTACAGAAAAAAAATTGACTAGAACCAATTAAGAAGTTGAGGAAGGTTGTAGAATACAAGACAATTTACAAAAATTAGTATGTTTCTATATACTAGCAATTAAGAGTTGGAGAACTGAAAATAATCCAAATATCCCTCAAATTAAGAATGGGTTAAAGAAAATAAATGGTGGAAAGATACAAATGTAGTGATCCAAAGGGGCACCTGCCCCCCAATATTTATAGCAGCAATGTCCACAATAGCCAAACTATGGAAAGAGCCAAGATGTCCACTGGCAGATAAACAGATAAAGAAGAAGGATGAATACTTATCATTTACATCAATGTGTATGGAACTGGAGGGTATTACACTGAGCGAAATAAGCCAGAGAATGACAATTATGATATGGTTTCACTCATATGTGAAATATAAGAAACAGCACAAAGTATCATAGGGGAAGGGAGAAAAAACTGAATAGGAAATAATCAGAGAAGGAGACAAACCATGAGAGACTCTTAACTATAGAAAACAAACTGAGGGTTGCTGGAGGGGAGGTGGAGGGGAGGATGAGGTAACTGGGTGATGGGCATTAAAAAGGGCACATGATGTGATGAGCATTGGGTGTTATATGCAATTGATGCATTATTGAACTCTACATCTAAAACTAATGATGTACCATAGTTGGTTAATTGAATTCAAATTAAAAAATAAATAAATGGTGGTACATCTCTATAACAGAATGTCACAGAAAAATAAAAAAGAAATATACTACTGATATATACAACAACAGTTAACCTCAAATTCATTCTAAGTGAAACAACTCTGTTCCAATAGTCTACATACTACATGATTCCATTTCTATGAAATTCTGGAAAAAAAAAACTATAGAGACATAAAACTGATGAGTGGTTGCCAGAGGCTGGAGGTAGTTGTGGGTTTGACTATAAGGAGCACAGGGGGATTTAGAAGGGGCCACTATAACTTGACTATTGTGATTATGCCACTGTATGTGCTTGTCAAAATTTGAAAAATTTAGCACTAAAAATAATTTCACTATTTGTATAGCTTAGTAAGGCAATTTTTAAAAATCAGAGGATAAGCCATTGAGAGATGAAAAATAATCATCATTTCATATAGAATGATAACAGTGGAGTGCGCGGTCAGGGATAGAAACTTTCCCTAGTCTTTGGAGGTTAAGATGGCGGAGGAGTAGGGGACACCTTTTTCAGCCGGTCCCCTGAGTTGAGCTGGATA